>NW_013666780.1:40297-51700 GCF_000517525.1 Limulus polyphemus
ACCTTAGATTTTTCATGAGTGCATTGCATCAATATCAATTCCAATATGTCGACTCCTGCCATCACAGTTTTTAAGCCTAAAGTCACCTGAAGGAAATTTGCTGAATCATCGTTGACACTTATGAACGTTCAAAACATTTCCATAAACTTCTTTGATATTATTTGTGGCTACAGAGGCGTTGTTTCCCTTCTTGTATTCAAACAGCATTACATGCCGAATATGTGTCTCGTCGTGTGCCATCACTATAAGGGATTAGAGTATACTAAACTTGACACATTATATAGCCTACACTAACGTGACGTTTAGGCGGTTTGTTTAGCTATTATACGTGATGTACGTATTTTAGGGGGTGATTAATGAAAGTGTTCCAAAATATGACATTAATTTCTTGACGACCTAATATTTATCAACTAGCTGGAGTACCCTTCTCTTGGACGGAACTTATATAAATTAATGATTAATGAAAGATTGTCTTAGGACATGAAAAACTACTTTCCTTATATGTAATTGTAAAAAACGCAAAAACGCTCATAAAAACTGCAAAACAGAAAATGTGAAACCGCAAATTTGCGTGGATCTCCGCATGGGACCAACAAACTTTCATGCCCAATTTTGTGAAGATCCATCAACAGGAGGGCGAAGTAGTGTCGAAAACAAAAAATGCCAATAAAACCGCAAAACTGAAAGTTTGTTTGTATCTCCCCATGGACCCAGTGAATCTCCATACCAAATTTGGTTAAGATCCATGTACACGGGGAAAAGTAGTAGTAAAAAATGTAAAAACGCCCATAAAAACCGCAAAACGCAAAACTGAAAATTTGTGTCTATCCCCCGCATGGACTTAATGAACCTCCATGCCAACTTTGGTGAAGATCCATTCACACCCTGCGAAGTAGTTACATGGGCATACAACAGACAGAACTAGTATTTTTATTTGGATTCACACCTTTATATCTTTAAATGTGTAGCAGGATGTGAACTTTGTTTTAAATTTACACCTTTTAGTGTTATGAATTCTTACACTGTCAACAATAAGGAGCATGACATAATTATTAGAGTGTCAGTATAAATAGTATGTCAACAGAAAATATGCAAGGGTCTCTCTATGGAGCATGTTGAAAATAAGTCAGTCCAGTAATGAAGCTGTCAAATAATGCATTAACATACCTAATTTATTAAACGTTTTGATAAATCTCAGAATGGACTTGTTGAAGAATGCAGTAGGATACATGTTTTAGTAAGTACGAGAATGAATTGTTGCAGCATACGATAGGTTACGTACTTTAGGAAATGAATCTGTTATCAAGTGCGATAAAATGCCTATTTACATTACACGATTTCGTTAGTCTAAGAATGAATCTGTTAAGAAATGCATTAGTATACACTTATTTGAACTTCATTAATAAAAACGTAGTAATTGTATTAATTCTACAAGTCCAACCTTAAATGAATTAAAAAATAATAAGAAATCTAATAATATGTGTGCTCATTTATTCCATAATTTAAGATCATTAAAGAAGTACTGATTCGTATTTCTGTTATCATAGTTGACCAGCATAAGAATTGGCATATGTGGTATGCAAAGCATATTTTGTTTTTCTTGTCGTTATTCTAGTAAGGTGAATGTTTTATGTTTACCTGGAATTTCCTAAATTTTTCTCTAATGCACGGTTCTACTTATGTATGTAATTTTGAAAATACAACGTTGGTCAAAGAAAGTGGCTAAGTTCCTTTCACTCTGGCTACCTATGGTTTTTTCTGGGTCAACATATGCTTTCTCCTGGGAAAGATTGTTGTATAGTTGAACATGCTATGTATGAAGGACAGTGATCTTTTCCACGGGCAGGTCAGGTGATACCTTGAGATTATACGTGTTTTGTTAATGGAATGACTATCAGCGATGTGGATATCGCATGCGTACTCAGAGAGATAGCATTGTAAAATCTTGTATCTTGCTTAGTCTGGAATAAGTTTTCAAGTTACAAGTCACCAGTTTACAGATAAAGCGATTTCAAGCAGTAACACTGTCTAATATCCAATGCACCCGTTTACCTTTGTTTTTGTTAATAAATATGAATTTTACTTTGCGTTTGCATTGTTTTCTCTTTCTTCAAACTCAGATTCAACTCTTTTTATATATTTCCTGATGTTGCTTTAACTATTTGATAACTATTCTTTATTCTGGGTTATCAATGCATCTGAGAGTATCACACAGGCCAAAAACACTGTAGAATCAAACTAGTCTTGCAGTTACGAAAAGTGGCTCTATAAACAAGGTTTGGAGATTAAATTTTTCAAGCTTGCAGTATAGATTTGGAGATTAAATTTTTGAATCATGCAGTATACAAGTTCGTTAGAATAGGTAATTGTACCTTTAGTATAGTTGAAAGTGGAGGATCTATCAAAAAATAAGTCTAAAGTGGCAAGATTTTCACGATCAAGAAGCATAGAAAATGTTGAGAATTACCTTGGTATTGTTGTGTGTTATTTATTCTGATTTAAGATTTTATCATTATGTTGTGTGGTTACTCACTATGATGAATGGGTAGTAGACCAGAATAGGAACGATTCATATCTTATTAGACAATGTCTGAATCATAAGTAAACGCGGAAATTTTAAACAAAGAGAATTGGAGTTACGTAATAAAACGTCTACTTTCAATAAAATTATAATATAATCTTTAGAAATTTGCTTATACTAACTCCATGATAGAAGTCTTGGAAATATTTCAGGACTCTTATTTAAATAAAGACAAATAGTCTTAATTAAAGCTTTATAAATTTATCTGACTTTTTAGTATGGATTTTACTAATTGCACCCATAGTTACTATCAAATGAAACTGGCCTTCCCTGAAGGAGAGGAGAAGATCTAGGTGTTTGAGTGTCTCCTGGGTTGTATACTTAATTTATTGCCAACGCCAAATTGACCTTCGATTCTCGTAGACAGGAGCTCCTGTGGGTGGCTTCCTCATGGTCAGTAGTGGCTAAGACAACCGAACACCAGTATCATACATCTTCAGTAAATGTTGTGGATATCAATTCTGTTGCAGGTGTTCCGGTATAGTGCTCACAACATACTGCCATTGCTGTACTGTTGAGGCTTGGCGGGTGGGTTAATTGGACACCATTTGTTTTCTTTTTTCCTTTGGATAAAAACACCAAATAACAGAAAATATTAAACTAAAGTGGCCATAACTAGACAACTCCATCATTATGTCATCATTCTAGAAAGTTTTTATATGTTGATTTCTAATTTTAAATTCGTGATCAGAAACGTATACTTAGAGTTTTCCAACTCTCTGAAGTTGGTAAAGAAGCTATTATCTGAGGATATCCTGGTCTAAAGATCTGAAACTCGTGACAGTGAATTCCGTGGCTATTGGGAAAATACTCGTTCAGGTGATACTTTGAATTTCTCCATATGAATTACAATCAAGAGAAATCTTCTCAACATTCTCAAACTGGAGGTTCTTGCTGGTTTTCCAATAATGTAGTATCAGCAGTTAAGTAAAACTCTACTCTGAAAATGTAATTAGTAACCATGCAGGGTGCTTATTTTGACTTTAAATTTGTTCACCCATCTCCTATTTCAAATGTAATGTATGGCATATGCTCCAAACCTTCCATGATGTTTTCACTGTCAGCACTGTGAACATTCAAACATATTGTCATAGCTCCTTAACTTGTGCTAATTGTGGTGGCCATGATAGCAATGAGTGTCAATTGGAACCACAATGTATCAACTGCAATACTCTTCACTACGATTACTTCAAATCATGTCTAAATTTAGTTAAAGTGAATTAGGTACAGAGAATTAAAGCTAAATGACATCTCTTACTTTGAAGCACAGATGATGGTGACAACTCCTCCCAAACGGTTACACTACTGCAGTTTGTTGTATTGCTGTAATTGGAGTGCAGACAGATATCTATGTTCCTCCAACTGAATCATTCTCCAACCATATGAAGGCTCTTTTGTCCTTTATAGACAAGCAAATGAATAAGTCCACCTCCATTCCCACTATGCCCCTGCCAATAGCCCCAACTTGTGAATGGACCAGTTCCATCAGCCCAACATGCAAGACCATTCATTATTCCTTCATTGGAATCCCTTTTTTTTATAAGAATTTGCCCCTTCAATCCAGAGAAGAATTCATGGGGGTTGATAAAACTGCCATGGAAGAAACAAAAAAAAAGTAGGGTGGTTGCTGTTACCTATTGAGAATTTGAAATAATCCGAAGCCGAGAGTTAAATAATTTAAATTTTCATAGTTGAATTGTACCCTGGATTTAGTGTCTAGAAATATGCCGATGTTTTATTTAATTTACGCTATTTGCCAGCAAGATTGATTCACACCATTTTTGTTTTTGACACAAATACAGTACCATTTACAATAGCAGCTATTACAATTAATTACAACAAACAAAGTTTCATAAACAAAATTTCACTAACTTGCAAATAACATAAAATATTATTCTTAGTTCCGAGTCTCCTTGATATTTAGCGAGTTAACTTGAATTCGATGTACGTACAATTGCCGAGAAGCTAGCTAGCTTTGTCAAACACTGAATTGTTGGACCGTTGAAGTAAGATAATATTTTCATAAAACCCTAATGTCCGATGAGAATCCAGTAATATTTTCGGAAAGATACTAACGTCCGATGAGAATTCACTGACGTTCGAAATTTATAACTGTTCCTGGTCAAATGTCGTATATTTTCCGGTTGATTAGGGTTAGCAAAATCACGGTTTATAGCATACACACGGTTATAACAGGTTCCAAGCAGATTTATATGCTCTCTTCTTTGGTCTTGGTCTTTTTATGTGTGCGGAAAAGGTTTTTCTCGAAAGTTCGGACAACAATACTGAACTATATTTAACCGGTTATGGAAGTGGATACATTGTTGATTCACGAATATTCTACAACCTTGGACAATTGACGAGAGTTTCGCCATATGTAACTAACACGGTAAGCTAGGCACATTCTTACATATAAACTCAATCCCAACAAACGTTGTCATTAAAATAAATATATAACAAATTCGTTACACGCAATGCACTCTGACACTATGAATTACGCATATTTTTAAATACAAATTTAATCTCAACAACGTTCATATTAAAAATAGATACATAACAATAAATTCGTTACATTGCAAATCCAAACGTCAGTCGTAATTCCAACATTTTAGGTAAAATAGCTACACTGATACAGTGGAATTTGAGGTTTTTATTCTAATTTAGATGAAATCAAGAACTTGGTCAATTTTTATCATCTTTTGTGTATTTATTTGCAAAAAACTTTCTTGGAGGTTGTTGATACTGTTACCATTTGACAGTTTGTTTGTTTTTTTCATAAAGAAAGGACAAGTTGTGCGATGGATGGATTCATGGGAAGTAACCTTGATAGTTGACCAGCATACTCCATCCATACTTATTCCACTTACTACTATTTTGAGGGCTATTGGCATCTGTGTCACCACTGGTTGTACCACAACACTGCTCTTAATATATACCTCCAGGAAAAGAAATTAATCAAGCAGACGTTAGTGATCTTATTAAACAGTTTCTTCATCATCCAAGGAGACATAAATTGGCATGATATACTCTGGGATATCGAAAATACTGATAGGATGGGTCGATCTGATTCTTTTTAGCTGGACTTGACAGGAGGAAGAGTTTCAAGACTTATGTAATCTGGCTATTCTGATCCCTTTTTCTAAACGCAGGAGGGCTGTCTGTGTAAAATTTTAGAGAGAATAGTTAATGCTCGTCTTTTTTGGTCCATCAAACCAAACACCTTCATCACCTAAAACCATTTGCTTACACTTGTGCTGCCAGTGGGGATTGCACCCTGATCCATCTGGGGGATGCACAAATGCCTGTGAAGTCTGAGTCAAAGTTCTTAGAACTTCTCTTTAACGATAAACTAACTTTTATTTCACATATTAAGCAGCTTCAAATCAAGTGCACGACAAGTTTGAACATTTTATGCATTCTCTCTATCGTCTATTGAGGAGCATATAGGTTTTCTATGCTCAAGATTTATCATGGTCTCATTCAATGCTAGTTGGACTATGGGTCTCTGGTCTATGCCCCAACCAAGAAATATGCATTGAAGATGTGGATCCTGTGAATCGTTTGGGGCTTTCTGCAAATCTTCAGTCCAGAATTTGTACACAGAATCCTTTGAGCCACTACTTCACCTTATAAGTTTGTAACTTTTTAAAATTACATAGCTAAGCTTCAATCACTGCCACGACATCCCACCTGACAACGTTTTTTTCATGCCTCAATGGGCTGTGAGCATTACAAACAGATGTTCTGCTATTTCTACTTTTGGACTTCATATTCAGGTCAAGTTAAAGAAGTTGGATCACATATTAGATGATATTGCTGAATCCATTGATTATCTCATCCCACTATAGCTTATTACCATCCCCTCTATTGTCATCTTTCTTTGAGTCACCAGAAGAAGTCAAATATTCCTGATTTGGAATACAAACTTCTCTTTAATGAATACCTGTTGAGCCGTCCTTCTATTTCGATTTTTATGGATAGCTCAAACTTAGGTATTTCTGTGAGCTCTGCAATTCTCTAGTTGCTCACAGGATACCCTCTACAGATTCTGTGTTGACCGTTGAGCTGTATTCAATCCCACTTGGCTCTATAAGTTCCCCGTGTTACGTATTATAATTTCAAATAGCCTGAAATTGAGTTAAATGATACTTTAAATTTAGTAGTTCAGTTGTACTTTGGATTTAGCAGTTAAGTAAAAGTCGATGTATTGTCAGTTTATGATATTTGCCAACAAGATTGATACACATTGTTTCTTTTTTTAACACAAATATATTTTAATATATAAACAAAAATACAATTTACAATAACAGTTATTACAATAGTTATCACACACAATGATTTATATATATACAACAATTTTACAAACTTACAAGCAATATAAAGTATTTTTTCTAGTCTGGAACTTCCTTGATATTTTATCAAGGGTTCACGATGAGCGAGTTAATTACAAGTTGATGTAACTAGCTACTTTTGTCCTTCATTATTCACCAGCAACACACGCCGAGTTTTCCACCGTTGAAGTTAGGTAATGTTTTCGTAAAAGTACTAATGTCCGATGAGAATCTACTGAAATTAAATGATTTGTAATGTTCGAACTTTGTAAACGGTCCTTGTCAAATATCTGAAGTTTTCCGATTGATAAGTATTATAACAATCAAGGTTATAGCTTCCGAAGTTTATATAACACTGACTATAGCAAACTAATAATAGATAATCTTTTTGGCGCGTCGCATTGATTATATTTATAGGTGTGTGAAGAGTTTCTAAAAAAAGTTCAGATTATGTAACAATACAAAGCTATATTAAGCATTTACGTAAATACATATATTGTCGATTCTTACACTCGAGAATCTTCTACAACTTTAGAGAATAGGCAGGAGTGTCGCAATACATATTTAACAGTATAAGCTATGTATATTTCTAAATGTAAACTTAATCTAAAAAACGTCGATATTAAAATAAATATATAATAACAAATCCGTCACACCTGGAATCCCTTAAAATCAGTTCTTAACCACTTCTCTTGGATATACAGAAAAGACTGGCCCATTTCTAATTATCCAGTTTTTCTGAATTCATGACCAAGTCAGTATCCAAGGGAATTAACTCATTGACAACACAGCCAATTCAGCTTTCAATGATAATGTCAATGTTTTGCCAATTTCTTTTTGAATTATCAACTTGTTATCAAGACAAAGCTTCATGCCAGATGGTAGGCAATATATAAACAAGATTTCCCTGATAAACCCTTCTTTAGGAAATTGGCCTTCTAGCTTTCATAGGAATCAGAGGAAGGAAGTTGTCTGCACTGCCCTTAGTGTCATTACACCGTTTCTCTTACAATGGATTGATCTGCCAATGTGTGAGTAGTATGACACTCAAGTCACAATATTCCACATTTTAGTTGGATGTCATTGCTACAACTACCAGTGGCAGCATCATTTTAGGCATATTTTTATTCATGTTATCATACTGATATTGGACTATGTTTGGCCTGGCATGGCCTGTTGGTTAGGGTGCTTGACTCCCAATCTGCGAGTTAGAATTCCCATCACCGAACATGCTTGCCCTTTCAGCCATGGAGGCGTTATAATGTGACGGTCAATCCCACTATTCGTTGGTAAATGAATAGCCCAAGAGTTAGCAGTGGTTGGTGTTGACTATCTGCTTTCCCTCTAGTCTATCACTGCTAAATCAGGGACGGTTAGTGCAGAAACTTTCGTGTAGCTTTGCGCGAAATTCAAAACAAACAAACAATTAGAGTATGTCATGACACTCAATGCAATAGCACAACAACAGAAGCAGAACATGACTTCACAAAACAAAACTCATCAGACCCATCAAAGTAGTAGAAGTACAAGAAAACATAAAACTTTTGAAAAACAAAGCAACAGGATAAGACAAAATTCAAAACTTATTACCCAAGAAAGGCCCTCTGAAATTATTAGAACATATCACATATTTATACAACTTATCTCTAAAAATAGGATACATACCAACCTCTTGGAAATAAGCCGATGTTCTTATGTTCTAAAAGGGAGGAAAACCAGCGAATAACCCCCGAAAACTACAAACCCATAAGTCTAACAAGTAATATAGGAGTGCTGCACTCCGGAGGCAGGTGTCCCTCAAGGAGGAATACTTAGCCCTAACCTGGTTATCATGTATGTCAGCGACATGCCTCTCAATGACCCAAACCACACTTTTTCAGTTTTTGCTCACAGTTCGCAGATGATGTTTCAATCTAGAAGAGTGCCCAACAACAGTAACATACAATATACAACCACTACTAAATGAAATAAAATTGTACTGCAGTAAGTGCAGAATTATAATTAATACTCACAAAACACAAGTCATATTATTTACAAAATTGTACAAAACAAGCAAAATAATATCACAGTTATGTCTAGATAGGATTCTCTTACACGTAGCAACATCAGTAAAATTCTTAGGTACTACATTCGACTCAAAATTTAACTGAATACCACACATTAATAGCAAAAATAAATAAAAACAAAAAACAGAATTTGGAAAAAAGCGAGTTACCTAAGGAGTCTGACTGGCAACAACTAAGGATCTTCACCAGAAAACATAAAAAAATTACAGAATATACAAGAGCAGTCACAGAATATGGCTGTATAACATAGAGTAATTTATCAAAAACTCACATCAACAAACTATAGAAAATACAAAGTTTATTTTGTAGATAAGCACAAAGCTACACAAAGGGCTATCTGTGCTCTGCCCACCACGGGTATCGAAATCTGGTTTCTAGCGTTATAAGTCCGCAGACATACCGCTGTACCACTGGGAGGCCAGTAAATACAAAACTATATTTTAACGAAAGCAAGTCCAAGGATCTACAAACTCAGTATTTCTAACAACTGTTCAAACATGCCAACTCTATCAGACAAACTCCTGGATAACTCACTTCAATATTATAAAAAAATATTGATAAAAATGAACTGATGAGCAAACTAGAGAGTTACATAATACATGATGAACCAAGCCCTAAGTACCTCTCCTCTCTAAATACCATAAATAAGAAACTTACAGGCCAAACAGTGCTAGGGTAATTGAATCCAAACACAAACGTAGCTCTATTTTAAAGAGGTTTTGTATGTACAAATATGATTGTGTGTGTGTGTTGATTGCTAAGCGGAACTGTATTGTGAACACGGACTAAAAGTAATAGTGCGATCATGCATAAGTGAAGCTAGTGAAAATATACGAGTTATAATATTACCCCATGAATTGAACATGGCATGTCTACACAGGAATGGTCGAATTGACCGACCACGTGACCACTTTGTACTTGTTTGAAGTTGTTATAGTTTTGATACTACTAACTTTTATTATAGTATGTATATCTTCACAAAATTTGGCAGACTTTCAGTAAACAGTACAAGTTGTTAACATATAAAAATCAGTTTAGAGAAGTATTTTAATAAACTAATGAAAGATTTCTCTATGAATATATCGAGTTTCTTTTTTTTACTAGTAATATTCATGTTAAGATTAAGAATACTTTTCTTCATCTCAAAAATCTCTAAAATCTCCTAAACACATTTCATACGTTTGTTTTCAGTAAAATTTTATATTTTATCTGTTATTTTCTCTACCAGCACTCTCTACAAGGTTAGTCAATTTGACCGACCTCGTAACCACCAAAAAAATAAATAAATAAAAAATCGAAGTAAATCGAAATTACCCGTTTTTTCTTTTTAGAATGACTTCAAATTGTAACGAAACTACATTTGTTTATCCTAGCTTTAAACTCGTAAGGTGTACATCTATTTATACTTAGAACCGCGCTTAACTACTATTCGTGCCATTATAAGTTGTAAATCACTTGGGGAACTGGGGCTCACATTACGCTATCGAGCTACTCGGAGCTGCTCGCGTGCGTCCCTCGTGAAAAATGCTTATTATATTATTATTATTTATTTTAACTAACCTAAAGAGATTCCTTTTTTTATATTTTAATTACTTTCATAATAATAAATAAATAATACACATGAAACACACAACAATGTAGTTACCTGGACCTTTTTTTTTATTTTTTTGCTGTCGTCAGTAGTGTCGACGATACTTCACCCTACCTTTTTATATTAATGATAGTAGTGCACTAAATACTTTTTATTACATTAAATAATGCACCAATGAACATAGAATAATAACATGCAAAAAGCAGGCAATGTTCCATGACTATCACAATTTTTCAGGCTTTCTAACTATGCGACAAGAGCCGTTACAAATTCATCCAAACTAGTCAATATGTTTCCCATGGGAACAAATCTTGTACTAAAAGAGAAATTAACAATTCTCTGTTCATAAAACAACGTAATATAATAAGCCATTTGATGAAAACCTTGGCTTTCTATTGGTTGTAAGTAATTTAATATTAAAGGTAAAGGAAAAGTATTAATAAATCCTGAAAGAGAAGATGTGACAGGTGGGTGTGGCAAGAGTCTATCTGATGGCTCTATAACTAAACAAGAATGAAGGCTATAAAAGGTATGCTTTATCTGAGTAATGACGATTTTATAGTGAGTAATTTACCTTAAATTGTGTACTCCTTGGAGGGGTGGTGAAAAATGAGAGAAGAGGGGATGCCTAGAGAAAAAATGTCACATTTCTCACATTAGGGGAAATTCAGGATTTTTTTAAATATTGCCTTATAAAATTAAGAACTTAAAACTTATATATATATATATGGATTATTAATTACGATGATTTTATGTTACACTAATTGTTATAATATAAACAAAATGAGTTAATTAATTTGTATGTAAGTCACTAAAACTCGTGACATGCGCTGT
>NW_013666780.1:52022-56412 GCF_000517525.1 Limulus polyphemus
GTTATTACCTAGGATTCAGTAAAATTACAAACAAAATAACAATTCCTGAGAGGGGGAAAGAGGTCAACGCTGAATCTGCACCTGCCTGGTCTAAAACACGGACCAAATCCCGATGAATAAGAAGAGACTATGTTATAGATAACGATGAAAGTGTCCAGGCTGACTGTATTATTCGTTTTTACTGGCTAGAAGTAATTTTACCTGCATTGTATATATATATATACACTACCTTTTTTAGTTTTATTTAACACTTACGTTTTATTCGTAACATATTTTGACTTCTTATTATATTTAAATAAAAAGAAGAAGAAAACTTCACCAATGTTTTGGCTCAGCTAGCCTATATGGCTTTGCGCTAATAAGCATCCAAACAACAACAACACGTTAAGATTGTGTACAGAAGTTTCACGTTAATATGATCTATACTTAAGGAACGTGTATTATTTATGTTAATCAACATTACAGATTCAGTTATCTAACTACCTGACTTCATTAATTACACCGTATTTATACATATAATATATAAACACAAATATTGTGACGGTTAGAAAAAAATGAATACATATATATATTTGGATCACATTTTTGGATCACACTTCAGATTACCGTAATAAAAAACTTTCATAGGTCTCCCAAGGTATGACAGACGTGTATCTAGCTTGATTGAGTAAACTGAACTTAGAATCACAATTAATCTGGCCTAGATTGTAAAACTTTTATGAATTTCCGAGAAACTAATTTAGTATATATTGCCAGAGTGTGAAAGATATGTTTCTCGTTGGCTACGCTGGACTTTGTGAGTTTGAATCTGCACTTCTGCATCCGCCAGGGAATATCTGTCAGCTGTATTTCAATCAACCACATGTGTTACACATTTGTCACCCTAGCGGGGTAACTAGGAGGCTTCTAAATTTAGATGACTTATGTGAGATTGAGTTCTTTTGGGAAATACCTCTTAAGAGCAGAAATTCCACTTTTTATCCGCTTATATGTGAATAAAACGAGCTTTTTCACGTACTTATGTCTTTGGTTTTCTAAAAGTACAGTGGTAGAAAATGGGCAGATTATGTACATTCGTATAATCGCTAATTCAAAATCACGAAATGTTGCTTCTACAGTATTGAGTTTTATATCTAGATGGAACAGAAATAAATTTATTTTTTATTTTATTTTATTTCAAATATTGTCTGATAGCGTAATCTATCTTCCTTTTCTGGAAAAATAAATGACAAAAAATATAAATATGAATTTTACTTCTTCTCTCTAAAATGTGTAATTTCAGTGACGGAAAGAAAGAACCCGTGAATGACAATCCCTGAAAACTATATATATATGTAGTTTTAGCGAAAATACAAAAGTATTTTAAGCGGCGTAAATTTAGATCAAATTTTCGTATTGAAGATATTCCAGATGACAAAAATTAGTTAACATTCCAAATGAAAGGTGTAACGTTTTGGTGGACTGTAATAGTCTAATTTTGCCATTTTCATTGCTTTGTAGTAATTCCTTCATAGCCATAAAAATCTGCAGCATGAATATTCGTCACTTTATCTTCACGGTAAATTCGAGATTTGCATGCAGATATCCACCTACATTCACCTTTTAAATTTTCTGATTAACAATAGTTTGTTTGTTTATTATGGATTTCGCGCAAAGCTACACGAGGGCTATCTGCGCTAGCCGTCCCTAATTTAGCAGTGTAAGACTAGAGGGAAGGCAGCTAGCCATCAACACCCACCACCAATTCTTGGGCTACTCTTTTACCAAGGAATAGTGAGATTGACTGTCACATTATAACGCCCCCACGGCTGAAAGGGCAAGCATGTTTGGTGGGACGGGGATTCGTACCCGCGACCCATAGATTGCGAGTCGAGCGCCCTAACCACCTGGCCATGCCTGGCCCGATTAACAATAGTATACAGTATATTCTCAAACAGTGGTCTCAAGTTTTCACTTTTCATTATCAAAAGTTCTCCGATGGGTCAGCAATAATTTTACTGACATACAACACTAAAATCCGCTGTTCGGTTCCCCGTGTTGACACAGCATATAACTTAATGTGGCTTTTCTTTAAAACAAACAAATCATTATCAAAATTCCATTAAAATGCAATTTCAAATTTAACCTTTCTCTGAATAACTGTAAGTTATGAAGTTTTGTTATTTTCCAGGTTCTTATAAAATTTCCTTTGATATGCCCTCAGAAATCTCTCCACCATTAGTACTTGCAAGCTCTGAACTTCAAAAGCCAGACATATTTAATCATATGATTTTGACACACACACACTCGGATAATCCGAGATCGCCACTGACCCTCACTATCTGAACAGTATATTCTATTTCTTCGGCTATTCTCAGCGCACCATAAAAAAATCTGAAGAGTAGCATTCGTATGCGAATATTCTTCTGAAAGGTAAAAATTTGACACTTGTATAAAAAAGTCATTTTGTTAGAGGGGTTAAAGGCCGAATTTCATCATTTTGAAGGCTTTCATAAAAATTTCAAAATAGTATATGAATATCATTTACAATAGTAAAAAAAAATTAATGAAATTATCAATGAATGTCAGTAAGTTTTACTTGATCACTTAATGTTGTTGAATATGACAATATAGCATTTAAAATATTTTTTGTGAAGAAGTGTAACGTTCGTCATTTTCAACGCTCTACAGTTATTCCTATAGGGCCATAAAATATTTCTACCATAGACATTGGTCACGCGAAAATCCTTCAGAATAATTAAAAGTATTAGCATTTACACAAAACTCAACTTTTGAAGGGAAAACAGTTATATATGTATCGACGAGGCTTCGTAAGAAAATTTCTGAAATGTTTAACATTTGGTACAGAATCACAAAATACTTAGTGTGGCTATTAGTTAATTTTCTGAAACCGTTGGGTCACATATTTCTCAGTCTCTTTACAACATGTTTTAGATTGGAAAGAAAAGTTTTATCTTAGTTAAAAATACATATCTTATTTTTAAGGTGAAAGATAGTGTTTTTCACAATGTGTCTGTTTACAAAAGCATTATATTAAGAGGTATCGATAAGTTCGACCATTTGAAGCAAAAGATGTTGAAATATTAGATCTGGTGATTACAAAAAAAATATATATGAGTGGTGTGAGAATATTTCTTAGCCCAAATTAACATGGCTTTACTTACTATCAATTATTTTATTTCATAGATGCGATATACATGTATATATTGCAAACTTCTGTCCACCAGATTAAAACCGAAATTATTTACTATAGAATATTTCAGGTAGCATCTTTTCTAGGTGTATGTATAAACCGTGACATTATTCTCTATGACTGCTGAGCATAAAGTGGATATTTTTATGTAGATCTCTTGACTCCTTATATTTTCCTTGTTCCTTTCCATCTCTACCTAAGTTTATTTTAGATCCTTCCACTTGGATAGTTTCCTCCCCTTCCAGTAATTTGACGCTTGCCGTATTCATTGCCAAACTATTTCTACATTGGTTGAGGAACTTAGGTAACTAATAGTTCTGTGTTCTATTTTTCCTGTACGAAGTAATTGTGTTTCATAAGTTAGCAGCTGTTCATCCTTAGTTGTGGGTAGTTAACAACTGATTTGTGAGTTTCTTTCATACTTTTCGTTTTTAGTTACAGACAGATAACTCTTGTTATATTTAGGCCAGTCGCGTGCTATTTGTTTTCAGTTGTGACTACTTTATAAATATCTTTGGATTAGCTCTGTACTGTTTATAATGAGTTTGGTTGTAACTAAATGTTTTACTTAGTTGTATACTATTTGCCATGAGTTGTAAGTAGTGATAGTCTGAGGTAGCTTAGATATTATGGACGTTAAAAATCTCTGATGAATCTTCAACTTTGAATAGATTACCTCAGCTGTTATTTCTGTAAGACTTATGACTGTCATTACTCTAAAAAAATACTATTAGATTATTTTCAAATATCAAGAATGTAGCAAAAATACGTAAATGGGACATTTTGAGGGATGAGAAGAAAAATCCTAACGAAAGGTATTACTCAAGAATGGAGATCAAACAAAGGAATGGATAATGACCAACACCGTAAAAAACTTCCATCCAAGATGTTCTATAATTCCAAACAAACAGTCTTGAACAGAATAGTTTCCCTCGTTCCTACTACTTTAAGTAATATAATACATTGTTGTAGGATGGTTTGTTTGTTTTTCTGTAGTGCATATTGGTGTATAAAAAACCTTATAACACCAAATTTGATATTTTTCTTTAATTGCAGAAAACAAATTTGGTGTTATAAGGTCTTATATTACTAGTATAGGTGTGTTGTTGTTTTTAGTTTAGACGTTTGTATTGTTACGCCTCTGTGTTCGTTTGTTAATTTCCCGGTATAAATTCTTCCCGAGGAACTTCAGAGATA
>NW_013666780.1:56536-59228 GCF_000517525.1 Limulus polyphemus
TTTGTCTCACGTTATCCGGCGCACTTATATACAGGAATAGAGGGCGCCTAGCACATACTGGATTATTCGTGATGTTCCCCGATCCTTCTAGAATATCATGACGTGCTACCAGCGCCACGTGACTACCGCTGTCGTAACAGTATTGAAAGAATGAATGTTGTTCCGCAGGACGTGAGAAAAACTTGGATAAAAGATAATAAAAATAAATTGACACGTCTAAATGAAAACGTTGCATAAAATAAAACTATAAAAAGTTTTCATTTATTCTTTATTATGTATTATTCACACAAATTCTCGTATTACACCTGATGATGCCATGTCCTGGTGAAACTGTGTATAAAAGAAACAAAAGTTTCACTATGTACAATCGATAAAACTTGCGTGAATTAAAACAAAAACATAGTTCTTTCTAATATTTATTATGTATTATTTTGTTATTTATGTAAAGCAGGTTTTGACGTCACGTGATGAGCGCGTGACTCAACATTTGAAATTATCTTAAAAGTGTAGAAAACGACTTCAGCTATATAAAACATGAGTTGATCAGTGAACTTAGATGATTATTGTTAAGTTAGAGTTTGTCCTTCAATTTCGTGAGTATTGAGCTTGTCCTAATTTAGGATCTTCTTTTTAATAAATTCTTGAAAATGTTAAAAAGCGAGAGAGAGAAAGGGGGCCCGGCGAGGATGTTTGGCCGGGGCCCGTGCTGGTTCTCGACGTTCCTGGTACAGAGGATAAGAAATATTTGGTAATCATAAACGTTTATTTTTCTTTATATTTTAAGACACAGTAGGTAATATATGTGTTAAAATACCAAAAGAATATTTATTAATTAACATTTATTCACCACTTAAAACTTTTTACACACTGACTATATAACGTTAGTAATTGTAGGCATATCTGCAGTAAAATTTAAGCGTTAGGCTTACATAAATGTAACATAAGGCTTTGCTGAAACACTACTTATTAAATTCTATTTTGCTTTTGGCTACAATTCAGTGTCATAAAACTTCTGAATTAAACTATTTTGCTGTTACATCACCGAAGTTATAAAAAATAACGAATAAAAAACAAACCTTTCTAACAAATTAACATAGACATTGAGTATTTAACATAAACACCATATGTGACCTAAGAACAATCAGGTTGCCAAGCGACGATGTATATTGTTGAGCATTACCAAAAAAGGAGTGTGAAAGCGTTCTCGACAGAGTGACAAAGGGAATAAGCCTTTTATAGTTAGTGATGTTTATGACGTTAGGCCTATCGTTACTTCATGAAACTGTGCAAGTTTTAATATACCTATCTCAAAAACAAAACGTTTTCATTAACTGATTAAGTGCTAAGTAGATTCGACTTTGTATTATTCGGTTACTTAATAATCCTGAAGAATCTGCCCAACAATAGTAACAGTTAGAATAATACAATTAAACATATGTTTTCAAGTGTTTGTTTATTAATATTAGTATTACATTAGACTGTCCTGTTTCACTTTTAGTTTGACCAAAATCCAATAGCTTTTGTTACCTGATTGCAGTGGGCAGTCATCATGATTCGTAAGAATAC
This sequence comes from Limulus polyphemus, assembly GCF_000517525.1. Taxonomy (NCBI): domain Eukaryota; kingdom Metazoa; phylum Arthropoda; class Merostomata; order Xiphosura; family Limulidae; genus Limulus; species Limulus polyphemus. The sequence continues at coordinate 58,103 of NW_013666780.1, forward strand.
TTATTAGGTAACGTCCTATTTTAAAGAAAAATTCGCGAATCTTAGTTGTTTGACATTTGTCAGTCTAGAGTTGACTAGAAAGAACGTGATACTATCAGTAGCCATGACAACAACATCGATTCCGCCTGTGGGACGCCTAGAGAATGAGCAGTCTGCTAAGGTCGTGCATTCTGCCTTTGTTTCAGGGGGCTAATATTTTGCTTCATTAACATTCTCTGAACAAGATATAATATACCTTTCATAAAACAGTGTATAATAAAAAATTACATCAGATTACCGACATTTTAAACGTTTTATTTATAGCATATTTAAAAACATTGTTATATTATAGTTGTTATGGTTTATTTACTATGCCGAGAAAGAAATGGACGAAGTTCTTAATTATCATGCCGCTTTTTAAACTGCCATTTTCAAGTGTTGCAACTGCTTATAGGCCATTAGCTAAAGGGATAATAAATTTTGGTAATATATCAAGTTTTAATGATTTTTTTTTCAGTATACATGTCCAGTACAATATTTTGATAGCCGCTTCCCGCACTGCGTTTGAAAATGGGGATAAAATAGGCATGAATAATGTTGATGCCAAATTTTATTTAATCACACTATCATTTACATTTCAAAATCTGACGTAACTTAATGAATAAAAATTTAGATTTACCGTATGTTATTGTCGAGGAGCTCTTTGCATGGCTGAAATGCTCAACAATTACTTTTCGCGGTGGGCGGTATAAATAATTCAGAGCTTTGGTTCTGAGTGAAATCAAGAGTGTAACACAATTAACCATTTTAATGTCCATGAAATAATCTAAATTGATAGATTAACTTAAATTTTTCCCGTTACTGGGGACAGGTACTTTTGCTAAATGAACTTAAACTTTCCCCGTTACTGTGGACGGATACTTTTGCTAGATTAACTTAAACGTTTTCCGTCACTGGGGACAGGTACTTTTGCTAGATTAATTTAAACTTTTTCGTCACTGGGGACGGGCACTTTTGCTTGTACTTATATAATTGAAAGTAATCAATATAAAATCGGTATTTATTTACAATGAATACCATTGCTGCTGGAAATGAAAAGAGGATTACACCAATATAAAATTTTAAAATGCATGTTTCACTGTGCACG
>NW_013666780.1:59251-62776 GCF_000517525.1 Limulus polyphemus
TGTATAGAAACCCAGTTCGTAGCATTGTAAACTGTAAAACTGAGCCACTGGGGGACTGTTTTTTAGAGAGCAAAAATAATACCTCTGTATTCGAAAGATAATAATGTTCTATTACTGTCCTTTGTACGATGCAACAGTAATACAGAGAGTTTTTTGAAAACGTTATATAATCTTATTTCTAAAACGCAGCATTATAGTTACTTGTATAACATATCGTCACGTAATCATTTAAAAGTAATGATGGACAAACAAGAATTAACCAGAGTTTTATGTTTAGGTATTCAACAATATTTAATTTTTCTTCTGAAATGCAGAACTACATTCCTCACGCAATAGAGGATACGTTTTACTAGTGTGGGTCTACATGAGGAAAAATTGACACTGTCCTTCTTATAGCGCGACATTCCGTGCCTTATCCCGCAACTGACACTCTCCTCAAATCCAAGTTTAAATAGCGACACTGCATAAAAAATGCATGCGACATACTGACTGCCGTTATAATCTGACACATGGCATTTTCGGCAAGGCATTTTGTGATGGTTGTTCGAAAAAAAGAGTTTTCAACATTGTTAACGATCTATAAACAGTTTTTTACTTCCACATTCGAACCACTTGCTCTTCTACTTCTTCAAACTAATTGCTAACTATAAATCTAGAATATGCTATATCTTACATTTTGTTATCTTGTGGCACACCACACTTTATTTTTCTTAACTTAATTTTGACAATGAACATTCTAATTATCTAAAAAGTCATGACATTCGACACTACCCTAATTTCTATGACTCATATACACCTACTATGGTGTTATTAAGATAAGGAAAGAAGGTATTGGTAATCTAGTCAATTAATTACATATTATTGACTCGTAAACAGGGTTCCACTCTGCTTTTTGTATGACTGTGCACATGTAGTTGACACTTTACTTAGAAACCTTGTTCAAATTTTCCAATTTTGGTATACGACATACACTTTAAATTATATACGGAATGATGACTAAAGTGTTTAGGTTTGAAGACAGGGGCCAGATGCAGAAAATTTTTTGACAAGGATTTTTTTAATTGTTACTCAGATTCGTCCTTTGCTGTACTTCACATTTGGTGAAAAAAGAAAAAAACAAATTTAACACACACACACATATATATATAATTCGTTATATTGCTTGTTTGATTGTGATAGAGCAAGCCAAATCGGGCTATCTGCTCTGTCCACCGCGTGGAATCGAACCCCGTATTTTTTACCGTTGTAAGTTCATAGAGTTACCGTTGTCTCAACAGGGGACAAATTCGTTACAAAAATTAATAGTCTGTAAAATACTTAATCATCATATTTGGTTATTTATAATCTAAGAAAGAAAAATTTGAAGTATCCAAACAAAGAATTATTAAATAAGTAATTTAATATCAGTGTATAAGTTTTGCACTTCAATTAGTACAGGTTGAAATAAATGAAGAATGTTTCACAAAGTAAATTTTTGTTTTTATCAGTAATAAGTGGATAAACTTTTACTACTACTCATAATTCGCCTTTATCAAATTCTATATTTGTTGTTGGTTTTATTTTATAGTATTTAAAGTTAGTTTTTAACAAATCTAATGACTAGAATAATTTTACTTTCAGGGCCGATGTAACCGAGAGAAACCCCCCTGTAAATACTTTCACCCACCGCAGCACCTCAAGGATCAGCTGCTCATTACTGGCCGAAACCACCTAGCCCTGAAAAACGCTCTTTTGCAGCAAGTACCACTTCAGCCGGTCTTGCCTGGACAGTTGCATGCCGTGGTAAGTAGTACTTCCAATCTTATATACACACCACTAGCGAAGCAGTTTGCTCAACATCAGTGTTGTGCTTCGTTATTATGTTCACGATTGTGAGGTAAGCACGCACGTCTTCTAACGGTACTTTTATTCTTGTCATGATACTTTCTGTTATTCTATATTTACCGTGCGGTTTGTAAAAATTCTTTGGAACATAATCTTCAGTTATAATGTAACTAACATATGAAGCACTGCTAACACATACTATAAATCGTAGAATTCTTATTTTGAAAATAACGTTACAAGTAATATAAAACCTAAAACCTGATGAACGTAATACTAATATATAGACTTACCATGTATTTTCACTCTTTTTGTTAACTTTTAGTACAATAACTTTTCATATATATTTATTTATGCACGAATGTGTGTAGTTTCTACATAACATGTTGGTAAAGAAGTTCATTGAGTTACTGTTGCTACCTATTGTTCTGTGTCATTCACCTGATATAACACTGTTTATCTTCCCATTGAAAATATAGCTGTGTTACGTCTCTGTTCGTTTATTAATTTTCCGTAGAAATTCTTCCCGAGAAACTTCAGCGATACAAGTCCTTTCTTAAATAAAACTAGTTTATTCTTTCTCAACTCAACTTTGTAATACACTTAATATCCACAGTCATTTTAACTTCAACACACGCTAGAATTCACAACGTTTCACGCACTTTACTTCCGGCTTAATTCGATTATCTGTCTCTATATCTCTCTGTCTGCAATTCAATTTCCGATTAATTTATTTCGCTTTATCTGGAGCACTTATATACAAGAATAGAGGGCGCGTAGAAAAGACCAGAGTTGCCACGAACAGACATGATTCTTCTAGAATATCATGACTTGTTACTAGGGTCACGTGACTTCCGCTGTCGTAACAGATTTAAGGACGTACGTAACAATTTAAAACAGGCGGCTTCTTTCTCATTGATAATTAGGTGATACCTAGATGTTCTGACCCACGTTATTTTCAATGGGTAGCCAAGTTGTTCTGGGTAAGTTTTACGTTACCTTTAACGTAACGTGATCCTTATTCAGTCTGAAACAAACTCTGAGAGAGAAAGAGTTTTGAATTTAGCTCCCCAACGAAAGACGACTATCTAACTCTTAAGTGTCATATAAATACACACGCTGTGTTTGTGTTGTATTTGAATAAAGTTTGTTCCTTGTACTTTTGTACAATCTCTTCCTCACTAACTCAATTTCTCAGAACTCAGAATTCACAGTAAATATTTTAATCAAATGTCTTGTTATTATGTGGGCCTATCTTATTCATTCTTGGGAGGAGGGATTGGTTTCCTCAGAATACCACAGATTGAAGCTCACGTTCTGTTCTTTCTCTCCATTTTTGCAACTGAAGATGTAATGGCAGTACTCTGATCTTCAGTTTGGAAAATGTAAAGAACAAAACATGAACTTCAGTTGTTGAATATGATTTGGACTAAAAACCTGAATATCATAGAGTGCATCATACGGAGAAAATTTCAGTGCTGTAACAAAAAGATATCTTATTGTGGAATATTCAGTTTTCTGTGGACATGTGCATTGACCTGTGCTCTAACTCATCTGTATTAATTTTAAAAAGGCTTTTATTTAAAAAAAAAAGAGACCTTCTATGAGTACTATGGTTTATGACCAAAAGGAACAAATCAGTTACTGAAGGAAGATAGTTCTTCAAGATAATTAAACAAATAAAACACTAAATGGTAATCATGG
>NW_013666780.1:63750-67812 GCF_000517525.1 Limulus polyphemus
CCATTTAAAAGTCAGAGCCTATGAACATATGGGAATTTCCATCAAAACGCAAAAAAAATTAAACTAACCCCTGTGTTTCCTCTATACGCCAACATAATGAAGAAACAGGACATCAACCTATACTATCAAATTTCTCTGTCCTCTGCAAGTCTAATACTGACCTGGAATTATTGATCAAAGAAACCCTCCACATCAAACAGCACTCCCCAACACTGAACAATATGCTGTCTTCACTTAAATTACACATATTTTAATATGTTCGTATTACTGATTTTACTTTTTTTTCGTCGTGTTTTCTTGTTGTAGTTTCTCCCCATGATTACTGTTTAGTGTTTTATTTGTTTAATTATCGTTATATTTAGCAACTGTACTTTGTTCAAGATAGTTTTCAAATCTAGGAGAAGTCCTTTCCTGAATGTTTCGTTTGCTAGTATCGTGAAGGTCTCTGACTTCTTTCTCATAGCAACCAATGACTCATGAAGGAGAAATACTGACAGTCGAGTTCTTCCCCAGAAGATCAACCTCAGTGCAAGGAAATTATGAAAGACTGTGGGTTGTCAGAGCTGTAGCATGCCTGGCACATCTTCTGGTCAATGCCACTTGAGAATAGTCAAGAAAAACTGGAGGTGCTATTGGTAGATAAAGTCTGCCACAGGAGCTGTTTCACTGGTAGTTGAGATGACAAGTACCAAATGGTGAAGATAATGAACCATGTGACAGATGTTGAGCCTCTCTGAGCTGGGAAGAATATCCTGCTACAGCAACCATGGATCACAGGGAAGCCTGAGGTTAAGTATAGCCAATGGATAAGCTACTTAATGCACCTTGGCATTCTGCCAGTTGTTCTAGGCCAAGAGTCTTATAGTATTTTGATCACCCTGTAACTGCAACATCTAGGACATCTATGACAGGTCTTTGCTGAGTCTTTAGGGGAGGCTTTGGCCACACCCTTGGGACCCCATGAATGAGGTAAAGCATATTATGACTCCAGTATTCAAGGGTGCAGCAAAAGATCTGGACTGCTTCCTAAAATGCTTCAGGCAAGTAATTGCCTGGAATAACTGGTCACCAGAACAAGCTGACAAATGCCTGATCTTAAGTCTAGACAGTTCAATCTTAAACTATATTGAGCACTTGAGTTGGGTGCAACTGTGAGGCTGTATAACAGTCATTGCTGAGTTATGCCAAAAGTACAACCCAGTGGGAAATCGAGCCCTCCATCAGGCTGAGTTCGAGGCTCAGAGAAGTAGTGACCCCAAGAACTTCGCCACTTATGTGGATGATCTGTGTTATTTGCACAGTAAAACGTATCCTACATTGGCCTCCACATATCATGAGAATATCCTTGGCAAATTTCTGAAGGGGCTACCTTGTGCAATGATGAGAGATCAATTAGGTTTAGGAGATATTTTCCCATTATAGAGGCAATCTCTGTCATAACAAGCTATGAGGAGAGAAAGAAGCCTGCAGCATGACTGTATTATGTTAATATGGTATTAATCTTCTTATTTTCATTCACATTGTTTTAGATTTTTAAAGTAATTTTCAAATTACCTTTGGATCTATATCAGACATAAATTAAAGGACAAAATGAAAGATGAGAAATGTGTGGACTAAATTTTCAAACATGCTTGCAGACTTCACATATGCACCCCTAACAAATAAAATATTAGAAAGAGAATGGTATTTCTATAATATTATTATATTTAACATTGTTAAAATCATTATTTATTAAATAAACCAATCCTTTAAAGGAACTTTGGTATTTAAGTAAATATTTATAAAAGCGAAACAGTTGAAAGAAAAAACTTATTTTCATGTAAAGATTTTAAAATATGAAATGTACATAATTCCAAAATGAAAGCAATTTTACTGGAATGTCCTCACACAAAAAAATGACCTTTTGTACTTATTAAATTTTTCTCCAGTGATGTCTCTCAAAGAAAAGTTAAATAATGGATAGATATTAGACAGCAGAAGCAAAAGCAGTGTTTCTGGGTATTCTTAAACAGAAAAGGTGTAGGGGAAGATAAAGTGCTAAACTATCAGAACCATCAGCAGACAAATGTGAGTCACATGATCCAACTAATAATTTTATCATCTTTTGCTGGACGTTTGCCTAAAAATTCATAGCAACAAGAAACTATTAATTTTTCTTTAAAAATTTCCTTTAAAAAAATGATGGATAAAAATTTTGCTGACAGAATTCACAGAAAATTGTATTTGTGCTGACAAATGGATTATTGAGGTGTGGATGGGTGTGGCACCCCTCTCCCACTGCATCTCTGCTGTCATAATAGAAATAACCTTTTTTAAAGTAAAAATATGAAGTTTTGATTGTTAATAAATTCTTGTAAGAAAGGTTAGACTTGTGAATTTTAGACATTAAGTTGTGAAGATGATGTATTATGATATGCACTTAATGTATTTAGCTTTTGATAAAAGTTTTATTCTGAAATATTTTATTACATGTATTGTTATGTAATGAACACAAACTGAAACAAATAAAGCACTATAGATTGAAATTAAAGTGATTGGTACAAGACTAAAGGAAGTATTTGATTATGACATTACCTAAAAGAAATGTCTTGAGATTCTTCTTTACAGTTTTTCATGCATATTATGGAATTCAGTTCTGGAATTGTGCATTTGAGCAGTGCCAGCCTTAGTAAGGGCAGGATAATCAGAACACACAATCCACTAACAGTCTGCATGCTAGTAGCTGTGGATTAGAGGAGACTTGCCATTCCCAAAGAATTTTGTTTAAGATTAAGACTCAGATTATCGTGCTGCATGTACTTTAAGATTAGTATTTGGATGGCTTTAATAAAAACGTACATTCGTGCATGTAGTAAAAAAAAGGAAACAATATGATTTAACATGATTGAAGTTGTATTTTTTATACATGATGAATAGATATATAAGCATAAAATTCACAGTTATACTGAGTACATGTAGTTCTTTACAAAATTTAACATCTGTTCAGATCGAGTCCATATGAAAACTAAACACATATATAAAAAAAAGTTTAAAAACCTCGAGTACAACAATTCAAGGACATCATATTTTTATAAAACATAAGAAACAATTCAGAATGATCTTTAAATTGTTACTTTACAATGGAATTTTGTTTCGAGTTCTTTTCCTACCAATACACATGGCTGTAAAGAAACATTGTTTCTTATCAATAAATACTCATTAACAAATGGCATGTTAGGTGCTATCAGGAACTTCGAGAGCCAGCATGGGCCCCCTTTCTCTCTCTCTCTCTCTCTTTTTAACATTTTCAAGAATTTGTTAAAAAGAAGATTCTAAATTAGGACAGCAACGAGCTCATAAACCAGACAAAATCATAGAAGCAGTCGTTTTTACCTCACAGTATAAGCGTAAAAACGTTAATAAAGTAACAACAAATATCTATTAAATCTATAAAGTAACAAATACATATTAGTTATTACTCAAATTATTATTTCAGTCGTTCTTAATGTATCAAGCATCTATATGCAAAGAAAAGCCAAAAACTATAGTTTTTATCATTAAATGAAGATATAGCCTAAAGATGCTTTGCGGGCTTCACGGCATAACCCATGATAGGAATGGCTGGAGAACATATATTTAATGTGAAGCATAATAGGAAATGTTTTTTTATTTCACTGATTATTCTAGGGCCACTGGCCCATACCAAGATAAGCATCATGTTCCAGAGAATGTGATAATGTTCAGTTACTTTATTAGCCTATTTCTCATATCTTAATTTGATCATAGTTTCATAAGTACTGCTTTTCTTTTCCATAATAATGTTGCGTCAGCGAGATCATGTGACTATTCTCACACCCTCTGCTTTCTAGAACTATCCTGTACCTTGGCGATTGCTCTAGCATTTACTAGATATAGGGTAGTCTGGTATATATAAAAGAGAGTGACAACGTGACGGACAATACTGTGTGTGAAGGTAATGAGTAATTGAACTGCAGTCAGAGAGAGACGTATTGTTGAAGTTGACGTTCGTTGTTATAGCGTTTGTTTTAGCGCGATTGTTGAAATTAAGTGTATCGTAAAGTT
>NW_013666780.1:68475-71977 GCF_000517525.1 Limulus polyphemus
AGAAGCCACCACCGAAGAAAAACCTCTACTCAGTTTCGAGAAGGGAAACGATGAAGCTCTTGATGAAGTTACAACTACTGATGTGACTGTTACCGATGATAGGACATTTCCTGATGAAGTAGATGAATCCCACATGAAGCAGAAGCCAACGAGACGGAAACCAGTATGGAAGAAGATACGTCCCGTAAAATTAAGAGACTTTGTTGAATTGTAATTTTGTGTTTGTAATTCTGTACAGTTAATTAAGTTATTGTTAATTGTTATTGGTTTATTGTATGTGGTTATTCTTCGGGACGAACAATATTAAGGAGGGGCAGTGTTGTGTCAGCGAGATCATGTGACTATTCTCACGCCCTCTGCTTTCTAGAACTATCCTGTACCATGGCGAATGCTCTAGCATTTACTAGATATAGGGTAGTCTGGTATATAAAAGAGGTGACAACGTGACAGAATAGTGTGTGTGTGTGTAGGTAATGAGTAATTGAACTGCAGTCAGAGAGAGACGTATTGTTGAAGTTAACGTTCGTTGTTATAGCGTTTGTTTTAGCGCGATTGTTGAAATTAAGTGTATCGTAAAGTTATATTCAGAAAGAATAAACCAGTTTTATTAAGTAAGGACTTGTGTCGCTAAAGTTTCGTCGGAACGAAGTTACGGAAAGTTAATTAACGAACGGAGACGTAACAATAATAAATTCTACAAATATACAAAGTTGTTTGGTTTATTTATCTTTCTAGGCCATCTATACTTTATATCCATTATAATGAGAATATTAGAGCAAATATACATTCATTCATTAATTTGTTAAAAATTGTCTCCAACATAGTGTATACATCTACTTGTAACATTTTGAAACATGTAATGCAACATTTCTTTGGTATTTTTCCAAAAACTCTTATTTAATACCTAATTTTGAAATAAAAATAAAAATGCAAAATTTTGTTTTGTTATGTTTTATCTTCCTTTTAGGCCTTTAGGTCATCTAGTACATCCAATGTTTCCGTTTTCCTCAATTTCTATAAAACATTCTCTTTCAGTTAAAATACAGTATTTCATAATTAACATTTTAATCACTTCCTTCATAATTGTTTGCCATCAATCATGTTACAACTGTACTTACCTCAATTATTGTCCTTTATTTATTCTCTTTATAACAAGAAGATTATCTAAAAAAAGCTAGTTTAATAACACCAATGAATTAAAAAATGTTAATTTTAATAAGTAATGTTTTATATGCCAAATGTTACTTTTAATTTTGTCTTCGTGTATTTATTATTATACTGATATAGTGAACTTAGCTTTAAACTGAATTAAGCTAGTAATAGTCTTTTTCTACAAAGACTACTAGTGAAATATTAGTTTAGTTTTTGTAAATATTTAAGTTAATTGGATTCCTACATTTATTAATTTTTTTTACAGTGTGGAATTACATTGTCAGGTTTTTATGTATCTATGGGCCAGATTCTTTTCAGTAGATGTCTGCGACTTGTTGGGGATAAATTCAAACAATAAATGGACAGCGCACAATCCACTTGTTATAAAATAATATATAATCAAAACAAGTCAAACGTATGTACAAAGTTCTTTGCACTGTAAATTCTCTTTTCTTGTCAAAAGTACATACAGGCTGATTCAACTACTTCAGAATCCAGTTAACAAGATGAATTATTTTTCTCCACTCTTATAATAATAGTATCAGTGAATAATTCACTTACATTACCCCGTGGGTTAACACAGTTTTATCCTGAACTTTAAATAATTGTCTCTTTTTCATCAAAGTCCACGTAGACAGGTTCATTTACCTTAGAACACCCTTTAACAAGATAAATTATTCTCCTTATCTCTATTAAACTGTGAAATTCACTTTAAAATATCGCCCATTATTGATAATCACTCACATGCCAACTAACTTTATGTTTTCAAACTTTTTTTGGCTGAACTTTTACTTTACTTTACTTGACTTGCACTCGCTTGGTTGCCTATATTTATAAATTGTTCACTGAGACCTCAAACTTTATATCAATTAAGTGAATGATACTATAATGTAACAATAATCACTTAAGGTATCGAGATTCGAGTAACTTGCCATCAACAATGCTATAACAATTGAACCACACACACAACACACGACTTTTACCGTGTTACTCAACCAAACTTGTCATAACTATCACCTTTGAAATAATTACTTTTAACTTTCTTGTTATGAAACGTAAATAATCATTTAATATTAGATCACTAAATGAACTAATTAATAACTCTTACACTAAACAGTCTTATATCCGACATACAGTATGCTTCTTAATTCTTACTAATCTACACTCGCATTGCATTTTAATTTTACTGGTTTATATACATGATGTTTGAAAATAAAATAACAAAAAACAAGTTTTTACTTGGAAGTTAAGCTATTTTTATTTACATAAGACCAAAGACATTTACACTAATGAACAAACCTCTTTAACTTAGTCAGAATAGCCAAGTCTAAACATAAGCTTTTGCATGGCTACTCATTAAGTTATTAAATATTAGTTTAATACATTTATCTTAATTTTAATATGTTTTAAAATACAATAAAGTTAGCTTAGATACCAACTATTGAGGACAGAACAATGTAGCCTTGCAGACTGTTAAGTTAATATGTTGGTAAAGTTACACTATATCTTTAAACATCTTATAAATTCAAGAACGGTCTTTAATATAAGAACAACCCCCAAAACTGTTATACTAAAAATTATAATTTCTTTCCTAACTTACATATAAAATTACACTTACAATTAGAACACATTTTTGATTTTTCCTCATCCATTTAGGATAGAGGAGTCACTATGGTACTTATAATGTCCAATGTCATGTGATCAAAATAAAATATTGTTGCATCAGCGAGGTCACGTGACTAGTATCACGCCACTTCTTTCTCGAACCTTCGTGAATTGTCGGGAAATTACTAGATTGGGGGTAGTCCGGTATATATAAGATGGTCACAACGTGACGGGACAATGTGTAGGTAATGAGTAATTGAACTGCAGTCAGAGAGAATATTATTAAGCACGTGACAAGTTTGTTGAAAATTATAGCGTTTGTTACAGAGCGACTGTTGAAATTAAGTGCATCATAAAGTTGTATTCGGAAAGAATAAACCAGTTTTATTTAAGAAAGGACTTGTGTCGCTAAAGTTTCGTTGGAACGAAGTTACGGAAAATTAATTAACGAACCGAGACGTAACAAATTGGTGTCAGAAGTGGGATAGAAAAAAAAAGAAGATGGAAGCGAGAGGCGGAAAATCAAACTACAGCTTAGCAGATTAGATGGCAGCAATACAAGAACATCAAAAGAAACAAGAAGAGAGACAACAGCAGTTGCAAGAAAACCTGCAACAGTGGCAGCTCGAACAACAAAATAAACAAGAAAAGAAACAAGAAGAGAGACAACAGCAGTTGCAAGAAGAACGAGAAAAGAAATTACAGCAGTTGTTGGAGGAAAAAGGAAAGAAACAAGAAGAGAGAC
>NW_013666780.1:72977-77110 GCF_000517525.1 Limulus polyphemus
GTAAAGTTGTATTCGGAAAGAATAAACCGGTTTTATTTAAGAAAGGACTTGTGTCGCTAAAGTTTCGTCGGAACGAAGTTACGGAAAATTAAATAACGAACCGAGACGTAACAATATTGAAAGTAGCTTAAATAGAGGCATGTAAGGAAACCACAATCTTAAATGTAAACTTTTTATCTAAGATCTAACTAGTTGACTGTATTATATTGCATTAAATAATCTACAAGTAAGACCTTTAAACACTGACAGTAGCATAGCTAGTAGTAAATTTTCGATATGCTAATAGCAATAATGACAACTACTACTAAATGGGATGAATTACCTATGTCATTTAACATCAATAAAACAGAGGTAAAGTCTCCCCCCCCCCAAAAAAAAAAATGTAGAGGCATTCAGCTGGGTGAAGTAGACCTGTTTTTTGAAAAAGAAAAAAAATCTTCCTATAACCAAAAAAATATTACAAAACAATTCAAATAAGTCCTGGTACTAGTACCATCTTAAAAAATAAGTTCCAGTACTCAGTACTGGTGAGTACTGGCAGAATTTCACCCCTGAGTAAAAGGATATGAAAACTATAATATCAAACTATTAATTTTGAAAAGTAATGTTTAATATCAATAGAGGAAAACCAATCAGTTAACTGCATAAGCTACTTTCCATCCATTTAAAAAAGATAAAACTAATTACTGTAGGTCCTAGCAATAACTGTGAGTTCCTAAATCAAACAAAACAGTCTTCTAACATAATATACATCATATGAGAACTAGCATGCATATGAGGAATCATGTAAAATAACTATGCAAATTTAACTTTTCAAAATTTCATAGTGGGGTTCAAAGGGGTTTTTCAAGGCCTCAAGATTGAATGCACAGACTTACATATAAATTTATTTCAATTTTATCAGACCATACTAAAGTAGAATTTCAACTTAGAATTAGTACTTTTTTATCTAACAACTAATTTTACATTTAAGGCAACAACAAATCCGTATTTGGCTGCTCTTCCCACTGTTGCTTCAGCTACATCCTTTGCTCATTACCTGAGCCCAAGCCCTATGGTTAGTATGATGCCTGCAGATGTGATGACAGCACCACTCAGTGTACTCCCAACTCCTCTCGTTGCCACACAAAAAGTGCAACGGACTGACAGATTAGAGGTATGTCAAATGTGATATAGATACTTAAACTTAATAAATGTTCAACAGAAGTATATATAAGATTGATAGTGTACATATTTAATTGTTGCATTTTGTTTATAATAATATTTTAGTGACTATACACATGACTCCTGTGTGTGAGTTTCCAGTATATAAATAATTGACTTGGAATAGGTGTAGTTGTAGATCAACATAACAGCTATCAATACAATATTCAGAATATGATATATATGGTAATTAACATTACATTTTTTAAAACATTACATCATAGAAAATGTAAAATGAATACAATATGGATCTGAACCTTGAAAAAGAGCATTGTATATATATATACTTTGCCAAAAGGTATGAATACGAACCTGTAATACATGTGAAATATTTGTTTGTTCCAAAATTTTATCATGCATGAAAATATAATAATGCAAGTGGAACTGTTTATTTAACAGCAACATCAATATACAAAATTTTCTCAAAACAGCTAAAAATATCTTATAAAACTGGGCACAGTCCTAGTTTTTCAATCAGATTTCATGCTCATTGTTGTGCTATGCTTAATTTTAATTCCTTCAAGTTTTAATTCTTTTTTTTATGTGCTTTATGATAGAAATCACTTTCATTAAAAAATAGTATATTTCCAGCTTAGAATGAAAAAGAAGGACTTGTATTTTTTATTGGGAATGTGTAAAACAGTATGCACTGGCGTGTGTGTGTGTGTGTATGTGTGTGTTATATAAAAACATAATATGAGTTGAAAAATGTTGCATAAAATCTAAATAAGTTTGCAAAAATAGCATAACGTTAATTTACTTGATGCTGGCTTAAAATTTGAGTTACGGTCTGATTCATTGTTTAGCCATTGTGGCTAATACTGTAAGTTTTAAAATGTATGACACTAGTTTGAAAACATGTAGATGGTATGTTTTTTGGACATATTAAAAACTTTCAATAAACAATCAACACCAATGTAATAAAATATATAACAATATTTATATGTGGTAAAATTTTATTATTTTTTTCTTCATATGTTTGGAAAACTCCAACATGTTTTAGTATAATAACATAACTGGCCATTCATTACTCAGATGTATGCAGATGTCAAAGATCAATTTTGACACTATAGCGGTTGTGCCACCATATTGTGTCAGATGTTTTTGGACTAGACACCATGGGGGGGGGGGCACTTATTTCTCTGCTTATATTCATAAGTTTTTTGTATTTATTGTGTCAACTGTTTATTTTTTAAACTTTATCTATTGAATTTTGCAATGCCCAAGCCAATGTTTCAAAATGCATGGTGCAATAGATGGCATGCTGTGCTGCATTTGTTCTTGATTTGCTGTGTGTATTTGTGTGAAAGAGAAAAAGAAAAACTTCCCCATCTATGTCTCTGCTGGCTGGTTGTCTTTGTCTTTTAAAGATTTTTCTCCTGCTTCCCCACCTACTTTCCTTCCCCTTTCCCTGTAGGTATGTCGAGAGTTCCAGCGTGGGAATTGTAAACGAGTGGAAACTGAGTGCCGCTTCGCTCACCCTCCTGAGCACGTGACAGTGGACAGTACAGAAGGCATGGTGACGGTCTGTATGGATTTCGTTAAGGGACGTTGTACACGGGACCCATGCCGCTACTTTCACCCCCCACCTCATTTGCAGGCTCAGCTAAAGGCTGCCCAAAGCCGAGCTAACGCCGCTTCTCTGGTAGGATAATAATTATTTCACTGGCTCTTCCTCTCTGGCTTCAGGTCTGACTTATAGATTAGCTGCTTCATATAGTTGTGTGCATCTGCTGAAGGTTTTGTAATGTTCTAGAAATATTCTTTTCTTTTTTTTGCATATTAATAAAGAAATAACAGTTAGCTGTATTTTCAGCCCTGCTTATACAAGAATGTAATCGTAACACAATTGTAACACACACAAAGACATCAATCACCACTTATTCATTAATGCTCTTTACAGAGCAGAATTATTTACTTACTTAGCATCAATTTCATATCTATGTAAAAGCATGAAAAACAGAAGTGTTTGTATTACCATTTTTGAAAATATCTCTTTATAACTGAAATGGAGAAATAATTTTGAACTTTAAGCTTACATGCTTAGTATTCACACACTAGTTTCTAATCATGAGAAGATGAAGAAGTACCCTTATAGGTTAAGCAAATTATTCTCAGACATGGAATACTATAAAATGTTTTTTTGTTTTTTATGTTTCACCTGGCAATACAAGTAAAAAAAAAAATATAAGTTACTGATAAACATATTGTTTAATACTTACAGAAATTATTATAGAATTATCACTAACTCATGTTTTGTATAAAGTGGCTGCATGTGCAAGACTAGAAAATTGCTACTTTTAACATAATGATAAAGTAACTAGGTATGACTTAGGGCCTTTTTTAGGATATGTTGACTATAGATGCAATTCTGGACCTCATTTTTAAAATATGATGATTACAGAAGGACTCAATGAATACAGCACTATGATTACAGAGGTGTTTCTAAATTCAGGATCAAATGCATGTACAATTACAGAATTATGGGATTAGCTTTGAATATTTTAATTAAAAATAGCAAGATGTTATTATGGACTTAGCAATCACTGTTTTATTCATCATATGAGATAAAAAGAATTGTGAAAAATGAACTTAAGTTTTGTTTTCATTAGAAAAGTATTGCTGTGAAAAAAGAAGTGCAAGTGCTGTTTGACTCCTTTATGCATGGGTGGAGTTCAAAGTGTGCATGTCACGACCTTTTACAGTGTTAAGTATATGATGTCAGAGCTATCATCTATTCATTTTACCCTACATTGCTGATTTAATAACAATTCATGGTAGAGGAGAGTAAATACCAGATACAATACACAGGGATACTGAAAAAAGATGCTAGATATGCATTTTGGAGGTTCAAGAGGTTATGCAGTAATTCTGAGCTGGTTAAGAAAAAATTGGCAAGTTTAAAAAACAATAAGGCTCCTGGGCCAGAT
>NW_013666780.1:78110-87925 GCF_000517525.1 Limulus polyphemus
GCTAATGTAACTCCTCTTTTCAAGAAAGGTGTTAAAATTGTCCCAGCAATTAGAGACCCATTAGTCTTACATCAGTTGTGGAAACGTTTTGGAAAGTCTGTTAAAAGATGCTTTACAAAGTCATTTAACAAAGTTTAGAATTTTATTGGATGGTCAACATGGTTTCACTAAAGGAAAATATTGCCTTACAAATATTTTAACATTCTTTGAAAAGTTTACTGCTTATGTAGATGAAGGTAAGAGTGTAGATTTGGTGTATCTGGATGTTTAGAAAGCATTTGACAGGGTGCCACATAAAAGACTTGTAAAAAAATTAGCTCTATGGGTGAGGGGGGATAAGTTAGCAAATTGGATAGAAGAAAGCAGAGGGTTGTTACAAATGGAGTTCAGTCAAACTGTATTCATGTCACAAGTGGGATACCTCAGGGTTCAGTCTTAGGACCTTTGCTCTTTTTGATTTACATCAATGACATTGAAGAAGAAATAGTCAATAAAGTACTTAAATTTGCATATGATATTAAGGTCTTGGATATTGCTAGCTGTGAAAAGGATACTGTTGATTTACAAAAGGATTTAGATCATTTAGTGAGTTGGGCAAATAAATGGCAAATGGGTTTTAATTATAATATATGCAAGATAATGCGTGTGGGTTATCATAATTTGAATTATAAGTATAATTTGGATGGGAATAACCTTAACAGTGTTATGAAGTAAAGGGATCTTGGTGTAATGGTCGATCAGTCTCTAAAGCTATCCAAGCATTGTGCTGTTGCTAGTGGTAGGGCAAATAGGATTTTAGATTGTATTTACAGAAATATCGAATACAAGTCTAAAGAGGTTATAATTTCAATGTACAGGTCACTGATTAGGCAACATTTGGAATATTGTGTTCAGTCTTGAGGTTCTTACCTAAGGAAAGACATTGAATTGTTGGAAAGGGTTCAGAGAAGAGTTACTAGAATGGTGCCTGGGATTGAGGGTTTGTCATATGAGGAGAGATTCAGATCTTTGAAATTGTGTTCTCTTGAAGAAAAAGAAGAGTTAGGGGGGATCTGTTTCATATTTAACAGTGAAAATAGTAGGGCTAGGGGACACAAATATAAATTTTGGCAAGGTAGGAGTCATTTTCAGCTAAGACAGTGTCATTTTTCTAGCAGGATGGTTGGCCTTTGGAATGGGTTGCCTTCAGATGTTGTAGAGGCAGTAAATTTAAGTGAGTTTGAGAAAAAGCTTGATAAGTATACAAATGATAATGGCTGGCTTTAAGATTTTTTTTTGATTTTTTAAATTTAGTTTAGATGGAACAGCCAAGACAGAACAATAGGTCTCATGTTGTCCCAAAATGTTATGTTATGTTACAAGAACAAAAGTATTTTTTAGCTTTCACATGAACATAACCTTGCACTCCGACTTTTCATAGTCTAAATCAAATTTATATCATCAGTTCTCAGACATATCTTGAGTACAAATACTTTTGTAACACATTTAATTTTATGTGTACATCAGACTTTTACATTTTAATCAAAGCTTGCTATATTTCGTTTAGATACACATAGTAAATTCAGAATTATTGCCAACAATTTATCTCCATTACAGAGTCAGTCCAGTAGACCATGCCTGTGCATATTTGATTAAATACTTTTTTTAGTTTTGTGCAGTCTTGTTAAGCAGGGCTGTCAGTTTTCTGATCATTTTAATTAACTTTTTAAATATAGATGACATTGTTATAAATATTAAAGGCTTTTTGGCTTATTGCTGGTTCTGTCTGCTGCATTGAACTGTCCCCCTGGTGACAGACAGAAGATCAGTTTTGACTAAACATGTTTCAACTGTGATTCTTTAAACATATTTAAAAAGTTATAATACCTTAGTAATAAACAAAAAACTTTCTTTATATGTTCTGACCTCCTAAGGTGCAGGTGTTTTTTTTTATATTTACAGAATTATAAACACAATATGAAAATATCACTTAAGTAAACCCATGAACTATGGGTTCTCTGATATATGTTGTGCCATATTTTTTCATGTCCAAATTTTTTATATCATTTTGTAAGTCAGTGGTTTGATTAGTTCATATTTATAAACAGATATCTCATCATGAATTTAAAATAAATGAAATTAATAACAATGTAGTCCTAAGCTAGAAAATAATTTAATAAATCCAAATATTTTGCAAAGTTGATCTTCAGACATAATTTACAGATGAAAAAAAAAGAATCTACAAAGTATTTGTATATGCTATATATTTACATAAAAACTTCAGTGCTTAGTATCTGACCAATATAGACAGTAGTGTGTTACTGATATGTTGATCTTGTATAATAATCATGTAACTTAGTTGCAGTAATTCTCTATGACAAGCCAGCCTTTATTTAAATAAGGAAATCAAACGTTTATGTGTTCTTTGTTCTTTTAAGTAGAACTTACTCTACTGAAGATGAATATTCTTATTCTCAATCAACTTTTTTCCAAGAAACATTTCATTCATAAAAAAATATTAACTTGAGTTATGTTTCTGGATAATTAACCATGTATAAAGTTAGCTAAGATAATGAAATTTAGTACAGTAGAATTTGCTAATACGATTTTTTTTTTCTTATGACATGCCAACTTGAATTAAGAAACAATTTTATCTTACTGTTTTATTTTAATTCTTGCAAAAATATAGTATTAAAACTTTTTCACAAATTTGAACAATCCACTCCATAAAATTAGTATGTGAAAAATACATTTCAATTGTTTGTTCTTGGCAATTAAACTTTTATATGTAGTTAGGATATAATGTAGAGTTAACCAGTTTGAATCCTCTTTACTTATAGAATAATTCTATAATCCTCAAATATAGAATTTGCATCAAAATAACACTTGATAGTAGAGTTATGATAAAGTGAGTGTGTTTTTGTGTAAGTGTTTTGAGATTTATTTGTAATTTGAACATTATGAAATTGTTCTTGCAGTTTAGGTGGCGATGTTAATTATTTTGCCAGCACTTATCCTCTAAGATCCTTACTAATGGCATTAGTTTTTTATTGGTCACCAAGTGGTGCTATTGAAAGCTAGCTATAACTTGTTGTATACAATATTTGATTAGATTATTTTGATTATACATTGGTACGGATAAATCATTGCAGAACTTCTGTGTTCCTATACCTTAGAACTTAGCAATATGACTTGGCATGAGGATAGGAGCTGGCTTCACTTCAATTTTTTTTAAATCTAATTTTGACAGTTGTATTTTATTAACTGGCTCTTTATATTGCATGTTGGATTTGGTGAGCTGACTTGTAATTGTTGCTATTTTATTTTTGATTTCTCTTCATCATCTTGCTGCTTGCTGTTTCATGTGCTACCACCTACTGTCTACCCCTGGCACCTGCCAATCATCATCAACTGCTCTGCATACTAATTAGCCACATGTGATCGAGACCTTGATCAGCAAGAAGCGCCTGCGTGACCCTTCTGATGATCTGATTCTGGTATTGGCCCTTAGTGCTTTTGCATGTAGCTCAGACTTCTTAATTTTGGCAGTAGAGGGCGTAGTGCAGTGTCTTACCACTTTACAGATCATGCTAAGGGGCATACCAAGTGGGAAATTTGAGGCTTATGGTTGAAGTTTGAGCTTAGGCAACATACTAATTTGGATGGCATGAAGAGCATGGAATCATAGTATGTTATGCTGTACTGCTATTAATTTTTATTTCTTCAATAATTTTATGGCAAGTTGTACATGCATGGTATTTTTTATTTAAAAACGTTGATTACTGATTAAGATATTGAAATTGGCATGTAAGTGCAACTTCTGTTTTCATAAAAGCTTCTAGCTTTGATTTTCATGAAACTATATAATAGACTAATCCCAGTCTTCATCACTAATTCATTTAAGCTTTCTTTTATATATATGTTACTGGCTTTTCCACTTTCCTACTTTTAGTGGTGTTGCTGTATTTTGTAAACCTGTAGAATGACCAGAAAAATTCAACATATTTATAACAACGGCAAAAATTATGAGGCTTGCAGTTTGGAAGGTATGAGAAATAATAATTTCTTAAATAGTTATGAAAATTCAAGTCAAGAAAATTCACTTGCCCTTCAACTTATAAAGATTTCATGCACCATTAAAAATGTTGCTTTCTGCTCAAATTTCTGCTCAGAGTGAATGCTGAATATGACTCTTTTGTGTTTTTGTTCCTTTAGCTAGATGAAAATAATAACCTTTTGGATACCAAAATCTTCTTCTTACATTAGATTATAACTTTTTTTTTATAGACACACATTAAATTTATTACCAGGCAATAGTTGGTCAGCATAATACTTAAACCAAACCAATGAGGTTGCTTCAAGATTGTTCAGTAATAGGAGGGAGTTGTGCAGCATCAGACCAAAAGTGGGAAAAAGACTTATCATTTTGAACTAATCTGAAACCAACTGATTGTTAAGTCAAGCTCTTGAGAAATGAATATTGCACAGAATTCTCTGTTCTTGTATAGAAATGCACCCTTTCATCTCTCTCATTTTTTCTTTAATATCTCACTCTGCCTTGAGGTAATAAATTCAGTATATTAGTATTTTTATTATATTGATTTTTTTAAATTAATAACCTAATAAATGTTACTGGAAAATGAGAATGTAAAAATTTTATATTGATGTTAACTATTTATAGGCTAAACATTTTGGTGTGCATTAGAAGTACTATTTTAAAGAAATAAAGCTGGTGTACTAGGCTATGTATTCTACTGACCTTTGTTTTAATAAGTTGCTCATAGGCTAATTAATTATAATTGTAAGAAAATTTATAATTATAAAAACTGAACTAATAGTGTTTTCTTGTAAAATTGTTGTTGTTATCCAAATGCTAACAATACTGTTATTTATGGCAAATGTTTATTTGATATACTGGAGAAGTAGATACAATAAAATCAGCAGCAATGAGCTTGTAAGGGTCTCAGAAAAGGGCTGAACATGTTGAAATTAAAGAACTGGTTATATGGATCATATAGAAAACAGTACACAGCCAAATATTTGGTTTATTAAAAGCAAAACAATTTTCAAAAGTTATGACAAATTTTATGTATACTGTTTAATGATATGCTAAATGTGTAATTCACTAAATCAAACCAAATTGAAATATCAGAAATTTTTATTTCACTGTACTAAAACCAAGTATTGTTTTTAATTAACTAATTATATACTGAATTGAAGTATTTCATTAATTTATGGAAGAGGTGATTGTACCACCTCATAGAAATCTAGTGTCAACAATCACGATTATAAATGTATAAATGTTTAGTTCAAACCTTAAATTGTGCTTGTCATATTTTTTTTTTAGAACTATTTACAAGGGATCTAGTATTTAAAGCCAACACCAGAGTCATAGCTCTTATTTTCAAACTAATAATTTAATATATTGTGTTTTTGAACAACTTATTATTATTTTATTGTTATAAATTTAGGTAACTTCCTGTTTTGTCTTACTCTGAACTATTGGTGGTATGAAATTCAATATAGTTCAAACTTCAGTATTAGTCCACCTTGCTAATGTATTTAACTGTTGTTAAAATTTGTTCCTATTTCTGCAGATAACCAAAAATAAAGAACAAAGCTATTTAACAACTGAAATTTTTTGTGATATAAAAATTAATTATTATATGTTTAAAAAAGCTTAAATATATAGTATGTATATTAATTCCAATATATAATACATATGTGTAAATTTCTTAATATTTATGACTTATGAAAATTTAAATAAAAGATAAAATGTAATTGTCTCAGTATATGAATGTTTAATGAAGTATAGTAATCTAAATTTGATCTATGTTTTTGTCATTTTAGCTTTGGAAACACTGCAAACTTTGAGAAACACTACTTTTAATTTTTGTAGTTTGCTAACTAAATTAAAACATTTTGTGAAAATGTTTACAGTAAATTTTTGTAAAAAACATTTCACAGTGAAATATGGGCTTAATAATATACCAAAGATTCAATTCACTTAATGAAACCAAACATTTTAATTTTTTACTGATTCAAACTGAATATTATGATATTTAATTTAGTCAAACTGAAAACTAAATATTCCTATCACTTATTAAAAAAATAGGGAAAAACATTTTCCTAGCCTAGAACTGATAATTATTAAGAAAATGGAAGACATAAAACAAAAAGACAAATTTTGTTAATAGCTGGGGAAGTAAACTTGTCTATAATTATGAAGTATGCAAAGCAGATTTTGTTTGTAGCTGTTAGAAGTTGAATAAGAAGATTTTATTAACAGCTGTAAGAACTTGTAATAGTGAGGTAACTGAAGAGATAAACTTTTTTCTATAAATGTAAGCTGTACAAGTGAGAGAAAGATAATTACTTACATTTGATAAGAAAAGGGGAATTCAAGCAAATAGCTCAACAACAAATTTTATTCAGACAACTATTAAACAACTGAATATTTTTAGAATTAACATCAGTTTGTTAATAACAGTACAACTTGTATTATCATTAAACAATATTTTATGAAATGAATGCTTATGTAACTTTGAACAAAGTTATCAAATCCTAACATACAACTTTGATGGAAAACAATTATCATTATGTTGGATTGTACAACATTTTGGTGTAAGTTAATTATTACTTGAAGAATTTAATCATCATACACACCTATGCATCACCCTGATGCTTAAACGTTATTATGTTAATGCATATTCAAAGTTTTATACTACTTTAATGGAAGACAGATATAATATTAATATATATATAATGAATGGTTATTTATTATACATATGAACCAAATATATTGTGAAGTCTGTGCTATGTCAAATCCATGCTATTATTTCAGCTAATATTGGTGCAACCCAGTATTAGGTTGGAATCATAATAAAGTGGCCAGTTGGGGTACTGCTAGGCAAATTCTAAAACACCACTTTTATCTAAAACTATTATTATTATGGTAGTGCATATTCAAACAAATCCATACATCAGCTTAGTGGATAAGTTTTTATGTTAGTATAGAATCAATTGAATATTTACATATCAGTTTAGTAAACAGTTAGTATTATAATTTTTGACTATTTAAAAAAGTACTGCTTACCTATATTTATAAATATACAGAAAACTGTTAGAAATTAGTTAATGAGCTTTGAGTTGTAAATGCTTTGTTCGTTTGTAGTTAAGCACAAAGGTACACAATGGGCTATCTGTGCCCTCCCCACCAGAGGTATTGAAAACCGATTTCTAGTATTATAAGTCTGCAGACATATTGCTGTGATAAATGCTTTATAACTAAAAGAATATCCAAAACATTTTAGCACAAATTTTCAAGAATATCTCATAAATATTTGCCATTTACTAGCTTTCATTTACTTTAACTATAAATGTTTCTTTATCACAAATTTATAATCAACATCATTTTTGTGTTTGATTGAATCTATATTCATTTGTGAAAATAAATAATTTTCCATAATTTTTGGGTTTCTAATTAGTATGTTCCATATTTTTAAATTTTCTTACTTTTTCAAATTGCTTTGATGTTTTGGAAACACTTAATAAGTCTGTAGTTTAAGTTTGGTGACTAAAATTATAGGATATAGATTATAAGAACCTTAGTATACTTTAACTTTGTTACATTATTGGTTTCCATTGCAACTAGATCTAATGGAGATGCTGCTCTATTTAACTAAGTTTTGTGTGTAATTCTTAAAAAATAGAAAATTATAAAGGTTGCTTTGATAGATTCTATAGAACGTATTGAATTAGAGATTAACTTTTTAAAGTTTTTTCGTTTTGAGTTTCATGTATTAATTTTATTACTCTTAGTGAGTAATAAGCCTCTATAAGCTTATAATAAGTGACTGTTTTGTGTTATAGTTGACATGCTATTACATCCTGTGTAATCATTTCTTAAAATGTATAATGTTTATTTTGTTACCATTGAAATTTAAAGACATATATACATAGAGTACCAAAATAAATAAGTGAAAAGTGTCATTTATAAACTATCAGTGTTACTCACTCTATATAAACTTGTAGCTCATACGCCACCCCTCTTCTGTTAGGCCTTCCCAGGAATGATACCCTTTACAAAACGTCCAGTCTTGGACAAAAGTGGAATTCCAGTGTTTCAGCCCAGTGCAGCTTCAGCCTATCAACAAGCCTTGGCCATGCAGGTTCAGCAGCCGTTTGTGCCTGTTACATGTATCTATCAAAATTTTCTAATCTTTACACTTGTAATCAGGAGTAAAAGCTTGTATTTTGAATATTATTTTATGAAACTTCATAAATATTCATAATTTTACAGAATCTAATATCAAATGTGTGAAGTTTTAAAGCATTTTTTTTTGTTTATAAGAACTGCTATGAATAACATGTCAGTTCTATGATGATAGGTTTTAAATTTTTTTCAATTGTACAAATTACATGTCAGTTTTAACTTTATGGTACAAACTTGTGCAAACTTATGGGAAGCAATTTCTACATGCAATTACTTTTATTATAATAATAATGAAAATCTTGTTTAGCTTTTTTAATAAATTTAATTATATTCAGTTCATTACTAATCACTAAAAATCTAAACTGATATGTTTTTGTACTTTGAAAACATTCACTCTCAGTGAGAGCCTAGGTCCTTCTTACCATCACAGCTACAATGTATTCTCAAAACCAATGTGTTGATGTAATGCTTCAAAAGTTATTTAAACAATTATTAACTATCACTTAAAACAGTGCAAAAACAAGTTTAAAATAATTTTTTGTCCTGAGGATAAAAATAATTTGAAAATATTTAACTCACCTTGTAATGCTTAATATTGTTACGCCTCCAGTCGTCAGTTAATTTTCCGTAAATTCTTTCCAACTAAACTTTAGCGACACAAGTCCTTTCTTAAATAAAACTGGTTTATTCTTTCCGAATAAAACTTTACGATCCACTTAATTTCAACAGTCGCTCTATAACAAACGCTATAATTCACGTCACCAACAATATTCTGTCCGCATACATCCAATTACTCATTACCTCCCCGTCGCTTCGTGGCCGGTCTTATATATACAAGACTAACACACATCTACTAAACGCTAGGGCCTTCAAGAAGGAACAGGATATTTCTAGAAAGAGGTGGCGTGATACTAGTCACGTGACCTTGCTGACGCAACATTGCCCCCTCCTTAGTATTGTTCGTCCCAAACAATAGCCACTTACAATAAACCAATAACAATTAACAATAACTTAATTAAATGTACAGAATTACAAACACAAAATTACAATTCAACAAAGGCTCTTAATTTTACGGGGCATATCTTCTTCCGTACTGGTCTCCGTCTTGTTGGCTTCTGCTTCATATGGGGTTCTTCTGCTTCATCAGGAAATGTCCTATCGTCGGTAACAGTCACATCAGTGGTAGTAACTTCATCAAGAGCTTTACCATTTCTCTTCTCACTCAAACTGAGTAGAGTTTCTTCCTCAACATTGGCTTTTTCAGATGACACGTCTTCAGCAGCGTCATTTGTTCTGTTGTCCACTTCATCCCAACTGAAATGTCCTGGACCGTGATAACACCAAAGCCTGTTGGCATGCACCACTTTTGGGTTTCCTCGCTGACCACATTTTATCCGGAAAGTCACGTCTGAGAGACGATCCACTATGTCATATGGGCCTTCCCATGGAGAAGACAACTTAGGAGACTTCCCTTTGGTCTTCCTGGGATTATACAACCATACCTTGTCTCCAGGTACAAAGCTGACTTCAGTAGATCTCTTATCTTAAGTTAACTTCATCGAATCAGCAGACGTTTTCAATTTTTAACGCACTTGATGGTGAATATCATCCATCCTTTCCG
>NW_013666780.1:88925-93495 GCF_000517525.1 Limulus polyphemus
TGCAACTGCTGTTGTCTCTCTTCTTGTTTCTTTTCTCGTTCTTCTTGTTTCTTTTCTTGTTTAGTTTCTCGTTCTTCTTGTTTCTTTTGCTGTTCTTGTATTGCTGCCATCAAATCTGCTAAGCTGTAGTTTGATTTGTCGCCTCTCGTTTCCATTTTTTTTATCTCACTTCTGACACCAATTTGTTACGCCTCCAGTCGTTAATTAATTTTCCGTAAATTCGTTCCGACGAAACTTTAGCGACACAAGTCCTTTCTTAAATAAAACTGGTTTATTCTTTCCGAATACAACTTTATGATACACTTAATTTCAACAGTCGCTCTATAACAAACGCTATAACTCACGTCGCCAACAATATTCTGTCCGCATACATTCAATTACTCATTACCTCCCAGTGGCCGGTCTTATATATACAAGACTAACATACATCTAGTAAACGATAGGGCCTTCACGAAGGAACAGGATATTTCTAGAAAGAGGTGGCGTGATACTAGTCACGTGACCTTGCTGACGCAACATTATGTTCTAAGGATAAATATCCACATCCACTTAAGTCTCTTGACTGGCAAGAATTTAACAACAATAATGCAGCATTATAGTAATTAGATCCTGTACTCTGTCAGCATCTCCTACCATAATGCTAGTGTCAAGAGGTTAAAAAGTACTTGAAAATGTTTAGCTCACATCGTACTGCTGAATATTTTGAGAATAAAAAGTTCTGTATACAATTAAATTTTTTAAATTTGAAATTTTGTTGGGAAGAGCATGCAGCACCTTCTAAGGAAATTCAAGATCCACGTGACTGAGAAATTAAATGTTGAGTTACACGATCATATGAACATAAGCTCTGGATCTAGGAATGAAAGTTTTATGGAATTGGAAAAAAACCTTGGATATTTTTTTAAATATGACAATAAAGGAGCAACAAACTCCAAACTGTATTAGAAACATTGTTTGAATATTAATATACAAAAATAATTTCTAGGTTTTTGTTTCATCATTTGCTTTCTTACATAAAAACATGGAAAAAATATATATAAAAAGTGAGAAATAGTAAAACTACATGCTTATGAAAGCTATTTATCATCTAGAATTTTGTTTTACTAGTCTGCTTTACTAACTGTATTCACAAGATATTTGTTTGAAGTTATTTTACTTTGCTATTGTCTTAGTTGCTGGGCATCCAACAGGTATGCCAAGATTTTAAAGAGAATTTGTGAAGCTGAAAGCAAATGTTCTAAAGGTGAGTTTTATATTATAGGTATTGTAACCCATCATTGAAGAAAAAGTCATAACAGTCTTTGTTCAGTGTGACAACTTTTAGTTGAAGTAGACCATGCTATTTTTCTGTATGGATGGTTTTAATCTTTTAGTTTGTTACAAGCTATTTTACAGTTACTAGTAACAAACCCTATCATATCAGGTTTTAAGTCTAGTTTTGAAATGCTCATGAAATCACTAGGAAAAATACACAATGTATTATCGGTTCTTCATAGTAGTAATGACCACTTGTGTTAGATCATTACATTAAGGGATGAGTGATGATGAAAATATTCTTTACCTGAGGCATAATCATGAATGCCTTTAAATGTTTCTTAACTTGCAGTTTCTCGAGTTGTTTTTAGAGTCACTAAATGTAAA
This sequence comes from Limulus polyphemus, assembly GCF_000517525.1. Taxonomy (NCBI): domain Eukaryota; kingdom Metazoa; phylum Arthropoda; class Merostomata; order Xiphosura; family Limulidae; genus Limulus; species Limulus polyphemus. Next base: position 90,567 of record NW_013666780.1, read on the forward strand.
AAGTTGGGTTGTTGAAAAAATTATTGAATTCTTGAATCACTTCATTAATATATGCACCCATGGATTTAACTTTTTCTTTGCATTTCATTATCATTTTAAGTTTACAGCTTCAGAATGTGAATAATCCATCTTTTTTTTTCTTTTGTAGATGTCTAAAGACAGTGTTGGATCATGGGTTTTGTGCCTGTGGACAGAGAGACAGAAGAAGCCCCTCCATAAAAACAAGGTGTTACTACTCACTAAGATCTCCCTGTTGTTTCAATTTGTATGTATAATTATTACAAAACAGACTCCCTAATTTGCAGTGTTCTGTGTCCAGGGGGCATCACTGAATTTTCTGTACATGACCTACTACTTGATAACTTGAATGTAAGAGGAAAAAGTTGTTTAAGCTACACAAACTGTTACTGTGTCTGCATGGCATGATTGACTCCCAAGAAGACTTGGAGCTAATATGAAGGATCTAGTCACTGGAGGAAAAACCAAGAAAGAACTTAGTGAACTTGTGTATATTTCTGGAAACTTTTTGGGTACCATTTTTAGTGCAGCTCCCTGGATGATTAGAACATTATATTTAAATTAAAATATTACCTTGCAGTTTAATATGGCATTCATTTCTGTATTAATATTTTTATCCTCTAGCAATTAGTAATGATGAAAAAGAAACACTGGAAATTTAATCTAAGGCTATGCAAATTTAAAAAAAATGTCAATGCAGATTTTCTTAATGTCATAGTTGATTTCAGTTTTGGTATGTTCCTTTTTTTAAATATCTTACCAAAGGTTGTACATGAGCTGAAAGAGTTTTATTGGTTGTACATGTTTAAGGATGTCTGATGGTCAAGTCAAGCTTGTTCCAAAATCATTTGGACCAGTTTTAAGAATACACCTTGTAGTAGAGGAAATGGCTTTTGAAAAAAAAAAAAATATGGAGAGGATATTTTTAATAATGTTGTTTTTGTATGTCACGTTATTTTACTGTTAGACTCATATCTTTATAAATACTAGTGACATATAATTTAAAATGGTTGTTGTGTTTCTTGTCTACTGTTGTTGATGGTGTTGGTTTTATAAAAAGAAAAATTGTTCATGCAAAGCCATCTGAGGTAGAACCCAGTGCCTCATAGTTCAGGCTGTGACCCAAGCACTTGGAGATAAGTGGTTAAAACATATTACATAATGTACATGTTGGTGTCTTGTGTATTTGATTAGCCTACCATAAAGAAGGTTTAATGTGTTCATTTACATCATATGAACACTAGTAGTTTTTCTTATTAACTCTTTTGTTATAATGCTGAACTATTACACTTTTAAGGTCAACATATTTAGATTATTTTAAATGTTATTGTTTGTGTTTCTAAGGTCACAAACAATTCTAAACGAGCTTCAAATGTTACATGTATTTGTATCGAGCTTAAAAATATTGATTCTATGTGAATCATTATTCTGTGCATGTACACATCATCACAGCTTTGTCTCTATGTACTATGCTCATTTTTCTGTTGAAAGCCCTATGCTGAAGGTATTGGTTGGTCCTTTTATGTCTCTGACCTTAGATGACTCAAATCTTGTCTATATCAACAAGTAAAATCTACTGCAAACTACTACTACTACTGAGTACACTAAATTATGAAACTTCATCCGGAAAAATGGATACTATCAGTCTTGTGTTTTTTTCACTTGCCTTACAGACATTTCATTCGAGGAATGTTTGATATATCATCATCAGTGCCACTTTTAACTATTGACTGTTTGAATATGTTTACAATTATTACTAGTACTTATAGCCTTAGTTACAAATAATAATAATTTAATTATAAAAACCATAATTTAAAAATAACCTTGTAATTTGAATTGTTCAAACTGTATGACTACTCAGATGTAGTGAATGAAAATTTTTTTTTGTGCACTAGATATTGTGCATTAGCTGATAATAGTGAAAAATACTACCATCTTCTAAAATGACAGCATATTTTAAAAGTGCTAATTTCTCGTATCTGTACAAGTATACAAAGAAATAAATGTTCAATTTTTTGAACCAAAATTAATAAGTGAACATTTCAAAAGTACTGACTAGGGTACTTTCAAACTAGCATTCCAGCATGATCATAATGATCTCTGGCTGATGATTTCTGACCGTAGAAAATCTTTCTCATAACTCCGTGTTTATTCTTCTTCAACTAGATGGATGAACCCAGTAATATTTACTAGATTTTCCTAAATATCCTATTTCTCTGCTCAGACTTCTTGCATTAAATTGATGATAAAACTGGATTTTAGGGCTGTGCTTGTCCTATTCCTTTGCATAGTTATATTGGTTGCTACACAACTTGTGTAGGACATTTTTTATAGTGCATATATGTGAGCACAAAGCTTGGACATTATTTAAGTGTGTTGGTTGGAAATTCTTGTTAATGTATTGATTGATTACTTGGTCTGCTAAAGTTGTCAGTAAACCAGCCACGTGTAATAGTTAGTGTGTAAGTGGAATAGTCAGTTTATCTGATTGTTTGGCCTGCAAGTGGTTCATTTAAATTGGTTGAAAAAATAATTTATTATTCTCTCTGACCTTGTGATTAGTTAGTTGCTTGATTAATATGACTTTTAGGCTGTTTAATAATTTTTTGTGCATTAGCTATGTTGGTTATAGATTATGTTTTCACCTGGTGAATCTTTCATGCTTGTCACAGCCCATTAGTTAATCAGCCCTGTGATATGGTGACAAGATCTGATCCATTAGGATCTTAATTTCTATTTTCCAAGGAGAGTTGCCTTGAGTTATAGTTAAGACTGTATATAATGGTTGGAGATGGCTTGAATGGGTAATGAAGAAAAACTTTAATATAAGTTTAACAAAACAGCAAATGTACAACGTTTCAACAAGGTTTTGATGATGACAAAACCTTGTCGAAACGTTGTACATTTGCTG
>NW_013666780.1:93788-97590 GCF_000517525.1 Limulus polyphemus
ATATTATATATATATTACTATATAAGTTTTTCTTCATTACCCATTCAAGCTGTCTCCAACCATTATTAGTCTCAAAGTGAGTTCCTCATCATCGAATAAGACTGTATATGTCGGTAGGAAAGTATAGGGCATCATCATGTTTAGCCACAGCAGACTTTCCAAAAATTAGTCCATCCCTACTTTCCATTTTCAACCAAGTGACTTATATTGTATTACAAAAAGGGGCAGCACCTGTGATGGTGAATATTCTCTCTTTTTTTCACATACGTTAATTGTACTGAAAGCTAGTATGCTTGCCCTATTAATTTTTCCTTTATCTCTTTTCATAAGCAATTTTTCTATTTTATTGCTCATCTTTTGTTAATTGTGTGCATATCATTATCATCTTCAGTGTTTAATAAAAAGAACACAATGCTTGGTACATTTTAAATATTTTATATTTTTTACACATTTTCTTCAAACAATTGTTTTATAAATTTAGAAAATCTTACTTACTGTTTCTTGATTGCTGACAGTTAATTCTATGTTTGAGTAGAATTGTATGAAGAAGAAAACATCTACAATTTAAATCATAATCATTTGCATCAATACAGTGTGATATTCATTCAAAGTGTTCTAATGAATCAACTGGCATTTTATTTACAGCCAGTGCAAGACTGATTACTGTAGTAACTTAAGTCTAGTTAGATATTAACAAAAACGTTAACTACACTTTGATCTCTTCTAACAAAGGCTAGCCAACAGTTCTTGATGATCTGTGAAATTCAGTACTACATTGACTCTGTGTAAGTAACAAAGTCAAGTTTATGATGCTTCAGAAAGATACGTTTTTCTGTAGTCTTTTAATAATCCTTTTTTATGATCATGATAAAAACAGTTGAAAGTTTTCCTTAAGAGCTATTTATTTTTTAAAATCAAGTTCTGTAACAGTGAATTTGCCTTATTTGTTAGAAGTTTTCAAAAAATTATGTGTGATTGTGTATAATAAAGCTGCTTTCAACAAAAATGCTTTTTTTTTTCTAGTATATATATCAAAATAAATGTTTAATAAGTGCTAGGAATGGAACAGTGCTTCATTAATTAATTGTTTATAAATCTTTATTGTTACTTTTTTTACTGATTCCATTAAGATAAAATTGTAATTCAATAATTAAGAAAGAAAGGAATTGGACAATTTTAATAGTGTGATGTGTATGGTTTATATAAGAGATTGAATCAGTCCTTCCAATACTAGATCTTGTTGCTTTCACACTTTTAGCACTAAGGATACCTCTGAATTAGTAAATGACTTGCTTAAGAAGTAGGTGATTTGTAATTTGGGAAAAATCCAGGTTTTTTGTCTTGCAAGTTTCTCTATTATACAAAAGTGGGGAAACTGTGTCATGGCATTAATTGAGAAACTTCACAAAATTCTGGTTTTTAAAATTTGAAGGTTGACTATTGACATTAACAACACAAAAAGCTTGGAAGCACTGGTAACATCTCTTGTTTTTGGAGAATAGTTTTGTACTAACTAATGATTCCTTGGTCTTGACAGTATCTACATTGTATATCTTGTCTTGGTCACAAGACATTAGAACAAAGTAGTTAGTCCTGGTTATTGTAATATGTGTCTTGTAGAATTAGCAGTTATTCAGACAACAGTCTGTATTACTGGAAATAAAGAACATTTATACCAGATCATGAAGATGAACCATTGATTTTTTGTAATAGTAGTGGTAAAACATAAACACTAATTTATTTTTAACACAAGAGTGTATTAGCCAATATACATAATTGCCATAAAAATCTTTCATGACAGTTGTTGCTACAAAATAAGCTGTTGGATGAAAGTAATTTCAAAACACTTGCATTCAGCAGACCAATAAAAGTTTTCCTCTGTTATTTTTTCAGTTAACATCTGGAATGAAATCAGACTTAGGTTTAGTTACAGGTTGTTCTATCACTCATGTGATTTACAAACAACACTTACACTACATAAAAATAAACCTAAATTCAAGTTTTAAAACATTACATACATACACTGTACATACATATTCAGAATATTTTAATTTAGGTTTTATCACACTTATTTAGTGTATGATATAACTATTCTATTATCTTCAATGCTTTGACTTCATGTTGCTTTAAATGCACGCAGAATTTTTGTAAGCCAGACACCTTATACAGCACAGTCCCATTCAACTGCCGGAGGTGAACCATACACTATACAGTGAATCAGCAGTCAATGGGTTAATTTTGGCTATCTTTGAATTTCAATATCTACTTTACATATATTCTGTACACCTACAAGCATTTGTCTTAGCATCTGATTAAAATATTTATAACTTAAATGTTATACAATATTCAGGCTATATATGACATGAACTATATTTCATCATGTTTACCTATCAATCAGGCAAGGTACAACATTTGCTAAACTATTTCTAATGTCCACGTTCACCTAAGTCAGTCTAAAATATTACATTTGCTGTAGCAAGTGCCTTAGTGCTTCAGCAGAGGTTTATATATATTTTGTCTGGAATCTATAATGTGATACTTGTGCAAGCATCAGATTAAACGTTTTGAAATCATGTTACTGTATATCAGTTTGTCATTAACTGTTATAGTTAAATAATTTTATGTTTTTTTCCAAGTTTTTTCTTAAAAATGAAACTAACTTGTAGATATATTGATGAAGTGAAATTTGTTTGTAAGAAAATATTAAATCAGTTAATATACATTTATTTCACAAAAATGATTAAATTAAACAAAGTCCATCTGGTCAAAAACAACGGTGGAAGTGCCTTGCATAAGATTGTCATATCAACAAGTGTGGTCTGCCCACACAAGAAACATCCAGAGGAAGCACCTTAGTATACATCGGATTATGTTAAGTGCGGTCCATCCGGGCAGAAAACATCCAGTGGAAGCATCTTGCATAGTTTTTTTTTTTATATATTGTATGTAATAGATAGTATGATTAACAAGAGAGGTCAGCAAAAGTAGCTATCTCCTATTTTGGTCTAATTATGGGTATTGTTACGTCTCTGGTCGTTTGTTAATTTCCCGTATAATTTCTTTCCGATGACACTTTAGCGACACAAGTCCTTTCTTAAATAAAACTAGTTTATTCTTTCTCAATACAACTTTGCAATGCACTTAATTTTCACAATCAGTTTAACTTAAACATATGCTATAATTCACAACAAACGATTCACGCACTTAACCGCACTTGACTCAATTGTCCGTCTCTATCTCTGCCTATCTGCATTGTTCACTTCATCCCAACTGAAATGTCCTGGACCGTGATAATGCCAAAGCTTGCTGGCATGAACCACCTTTGGCTTACCTCGCCAACCACAATTTATCCAGAAATTCACGTCTGAGAGACGAACCACTATGTCATATGGACCTTCCCATGGAGAAGACAGCTCAGGAGACTTCCCTTTGGTCTTCCTGGGATTATACAACCACACCTTGTCTCCTGGTACAAAGCTGACTTCAGTAGATCTCTTATCATAACTTAACTTCATCGACTCAACAGATGTTTTCAAGTTTGAACACACTTGTGGTGAATATTATCCATCCTTTCCGATAACACTTTCACAAACTCTGGTACATTTTCAAGCAACTCTTCATAAGGTGGGCGTCAACCAAAGTTCTCGACCAAACATCAACTTTGCTGGAGTGTATCCAGTGGCTTCATGCTCAGCTGTTCTACAGGCCATCAACAGTGGAGGGAGTAAGACATCCCAGTCATCTTGAAAGCATGTCTTGAAAGCATGCTGGCAAGAAACTGTCCATTCGAACTTCTGTCCTT
>NW_013666780.1:98451-108716 GCF_000517525.1 Limulus polyphemus
TGTTTATTTTTTTCTCCTCCAACCGCTGCTATAGCTTCTCTTCTTGTTCATTTTGTTTTTCCTCCAACAACTGCTGTAATCTCTCTTCATGTTTCTTTTTTCGTTCTTCTTGTCTCTTTTCTCGTTCTTCTTTTTTCTTTTGCAGTTCTTGTATCGCTGCCATCAAATCTGCTAAGCTGTAGTTTGATTTGCCACTTCTCGTTTCCATCTTCTTTTTCTTCTCTCTTTTTTTTTTCAGTCCCACTCTCTGACACCAATTTGTTACCTCTCTGATCGTTTGTCCCGTATAATTTCTTTCCTGTGAAACTTTAGCGACACAAGTCCTTTCTTAAAAAGAACTAGTTTATTATTTCTCAATACAACTTTGCAATACACTTAATTTCCACAATTAGTTTAACTTAAATACACACTATAATTCACAACGAACGATTCACGCACTTTACCGTGCTTGACTCAGTTGTCCGTCTCTATCTCTGCCTGTCTGCAATTCTGTCCTGATTAATTGTCTGGCGCACTTATATACAAGAATAGAGAGCGCCTAGCAAATACTGGATTGTTCGTGATGTTATCCGATCTTTCTAGAATGCATTAGGTGTTACAACCGTCACGTGACTTCCTCTGTCGTAACAGTATTTTAATAATGAACTTATTGCAGAAAATGTCACCCAGTAAACTCTAGTGCCAACCTAATTTGACTCCAAGAAAAGTAGGTTGCACGTGTGCATCTTGAGAAGGAGTTAGTAACATTGCCAAATGCACAGGTGGTGACTTTGGATGTATTCTAATGCATTGTTCACATGTGTGTGGTGATAGAACCAATGTGCAAAAGATTGTTTTCTGCCTGAAGAGCAGGCTGCACTTCCACAAATATGTCCAAGTGCTGAAATTCTATCAGTATTAGTTTGTAGTTATGGGCATTTGGCAATTTAGCTTCCTACTAAAATGGGCATTGTCATGGTAATTGATGCAAAAGATATATATACAAACCATCCATGTATCTAGTGTTATAGCCTCTATACAAATGTCCAAACATGTTAAGTCAACGTAAAAATATGAACTAATATTAAGTTTAACAACAGTCACACATCATCGCTTAGATACAGGTGACACACATTCAATAAAATAACCACCACATAGGCTTATTTGGAGCATGATATATATTGCCAGCACTGAAATTCAGAGGACATTAAAGGGTGGGATATTACAACCTTTGGAGAGTACTTGGTCATTCTTAATGGCTTGTCTAGGTTCTCAGTTGTGTGTTTATTTAAGCAAGTGATTGTGATAACATATGTTAATGCCTTTCCTTCTCCATGTATGGATGAATTGCAAGAAATATTCTGATTCAAAATACTAAATCTGGCAACTGGTAAGTTAAACTACACAAAGAAAGTAGACCTAAAACTGCTTTCAGCAATTGGAAAGTACGATATGAGTTCCATTCATGCTAATCAGTCAGTGTAATGCATCTGAAAATTGTGAGAGGTTCATGAAGCTTTCACTAAGGGAATTGCAATGAGAGATATGTCTCATTTATTTGAATGACATATTATTCTTTGGTCACACATTTCAGGCTAAAACTAAGAATAATTCCACAGTACATCAAAGGAGTAGGCTTAAAATTGAAACTAGGGAAATGTACATTCATGTGCAGAGAAGTGGGGTTTTTTGGTCACATGCTTGGGAAGGACAGAATTTGCTCTGATCCTGCAAAGATTGCAGTGGTCAAGGATTAGTCCAAACAGAGGTGGAATTCTAAAAATAAAAGTAAAGGTACTCAGCTGGGCGAAGTGGACCAGTTTTTAAAAAAAACAAAAAACTGCACGCACATGTAAACATATTAAATGACAAAGCAACTCAAATAAATCCCAGTGCTAGTACCTTCTTAAAAAATAAGTTCCAGTACTCAGTACCGGCAGAATTTCACCCCTGAGTCCAAACCTGGGAGTAGATAAGACATCTACAATTTTCCAGGTTTGACATTATACTAATGATGGTTTATGACCAGTTTTGGGCACGGCATGGCCAGGTGGTTAGGGCACTCGAATCGCAATCTGCGGGTCGAATCCCCGTCACATTAAACATGCTCGCCCTTTCAGCCGTGGGAGCGTTATAATGTGATAGTCAATCCCACTATTCGTTGGTAAAAGAGTAGCCCAAGAGTTGGCGGTGGGTTGTGATGACTAGCTGCCTTCCCAATAATCTTACACTGCTAAATTAGGGATGGCTAACACATTTAGCCTTCGTGTAGCTTTGCGCGAAATGAATAACAAACCAATGACCAGTTTCTCTAAGGTAGCCACACTATCATTTGTGCTGACTAAAACTAATATATATTTTGATTGGATACAGGAATGTGAACATGCATTCCATTCTTTGAAGCATGCTTTGATTTACACACCAGTGCTGGTTTATTCTTGTCATTACTATGTCTAAAGTGGGCATATCTTGGACTGTGCACAACACAAGGAGTATCAGGGTATTATGTATATGAGCATGGATTATTTTACAGTAGGTGTCTGTGACTTGTTGGAAATAAATTCGAACATGAAATGGACAGGACGCAATTCAATTGTTTTAATATAATATATTAAAAACAAGTTCAAATGTATGTACAAAAAATCTTTACACTATAGAATATCACAGTTGTATCTAAAACTCTAAATAATTCTCTTTCTTGTCAAAACTCCACACAGGCTGATTCAATTTCTTTAGAATCTAATTGACAAGATGAATTATTTTTCTCTATTATGTTTCTTACTATACAATCTGCAATAGATTCACTTACATTGCTCTCTGTGTTACCACAGTTGTATCCCGAACCTTAGAACACCCTTTGACAAGATAAATTATTCTCATCTCTTTTAAACTGTGAAACTTACTTTAAAATATCGCTCCTTTATGGCTAAACTAACAATCATGTAGTCTAACTTCACTTTCACTGACTTGACTACTTTAGAAATCACCTGTCATGGCTAAACTGCCAATCACTCGGTCTAGAACTATCTCTTACTTAACTTGCACTCAATAGTCACCTATATACAGTACATGTATCTTGTTCATTGAAGCCTCGAACTTTCTATAAACTTGCGATGCTATAAGGGAACAATACACACAAAAAACATTGTATCCACATCGGTACTGGGTAATGGATATAATCTTTTATGGTGGAGTACTTCAACTTGCAAAAATTCACGCTCAATCTGATCCCCCTTCATGCTTCTATGGAACTAGCAACACTGGTATAGCATATGGGCTACTATTTTCTTCAATATTACCTTGCTCTAGCATTTTATTTACATATTCATCTAATTCAACCATGTATTTTTCAGGCACCCTATATGTTATCTGTGCTTTAGGAGCCTTACCATTTAGCATTATCTTATGTTTTGTTTTTGCAGCCATTAGGATCACTCCTTCCAACAAATATGTCTCTATATTTCTCTAATAAGCCTATTAGCTCATTTTACTTTGTGTACACTTCTTATTTAAACTTGTTTTGTGATGATGCTTTACTTCTAACTGCGTTCTCATCACCTCTAGAGTTAGTGTTTCTCTCTTTACTAGTATGAACCCTAATTATTCTTAAATATACCACCAATCTTATCTTTGCTGCATCTTGTAATACCTTGAAGAGTTCAATACTACTGCATATTAATTATCAATCTCTAGCCTCCTCGCCTTGCTCAGTGCATATGTTAGGCATCTGACTACATGGATCAATCAGCAATAAGTTATAATAAATGCTTAGATTAGCATATAAGTTTGAAAGTACACTTCCCTGAAAACTCAATGTTTTCATTTCTACATGTAACTTACCTCTGTAAATGGATTTGTCAGTGTCATAATTCCGTAGAAAATCTTGTCCTAGTATACCACATAGACTTTGCTCTTAGCAAGAAAGGTTCATTCGCTATGCCAACTGGTAACCAACATTCTTCATCTTCTATCTTCAAATTTACTACTGGCAGAAACTCACTGACACTATGCATGCTTGATTTGTTATTTCCTATTGCTGAAACTATTTCTAGTTCTTTTTCACAGTTCTGGCTGGAATTACATTTTTTGTCATCTATTCTATTACCGGCTTTCCTGTTGGTTTTACAAACTTCTTTCAGTTTAAGTCCTAGGCATCTGGTTAAATCTCTTGTTTTTTTGTGCGACTCTACAATCACAAGTCATATGTCTGAGTAACCTGCAGTTAAAACACTCTATTTGATTTTGTTCCTTTGTAAAGCAGTCTTTAGTGATGTGTCTCTGTAAGCCATATTTAACATTTTATGCTTTATTCTGCTATTCTCATGTTCTTGTTTTGCCAGGTTTACCTGTTGTTTCCGTGTTACTACATGTAAGACAAAGAACACCCATGGGGTGAGGTACCTTCCACGTCTAAAAGGCTCATGATGACATTGATGAGAGCTCACAATGCCTGTACAACAAGCCACCTTGAGTAGTTCATTGCCAAGTATCCCTGGATCGGGGAGACTGATTACCCATTTGAGTGTCAGAGTCCCTGTAATTGGCTGTCACCCAGTACCACAGACATCAGTAGCATCTTTTCATGGCATCCATTGAGATCATGAGAGAGAGAGAGGCTGTGGCCTGGTACACAGATCCATGTGAATGAGATGAAGCAGATAATGCCCCTTAAACAGCAATAAAGGATCTGAACTAGTACCTAAAATGTTTCAGACCTGGACTCAGGAACAGACTATGTAATGTCTGGTCTTAAGCTTAGATAGCCTAGTCTTTGACACTTCTGAATATCTGGATGAAAAGCAACAGAATGACTTGGAAACGGTTGTGTATGAGTTGTTTTGCTGATCTGACTCTATGGAAAATTGGGCAATCTATTGGGCTGATTTCAAAGCTTAGAAGAGGATAAGCACCAAGAGACTGGCCATCTACATGGAATGCCTGCACTAATTTCATGTGAAGGCATATCTAACAAAGGCTTCAGCAGATTAAGAGGACATCCTTGTTGATAAGTTCCCAATGAGCTTATTACAACAGTGTCCATTGAAACATAAGTTGAAATGGTCATTTCAAGCTGGCCATTGAAGAGAAAAAGCCTATAGCAGTAACTGTAGTGGTAATTCCACCAGTGAATGGTGTGACCCAAGTATCTCTACTATAATAGGCTAGACACCATCAGAGAATTAGCAACCACCCACCTCCACTGGATTTAAATGCAATGCAACCACAATAGCCGTTAGTGAAAAGTCGTAATTATGTAGATTCACCATAGGGTACATGCTGCAATAAGGTCTAACCATACTGCAACCATGGGTGATGCATCTGCCTAGAACATCATCCAGAATGGGAAGAGTGAAGTATCTATTTCATATGTGGACCAGTAGGGCACTAGTGAAGGAACTGTCCATACTATGCAGCACAGCAAAGATGACAGAGCTTTTAGTTCCAGCCAATAGCTCAGCAAATGTCCGCCACCTCATCCCAGCATTTTGCTGAGCAACAAATTGGGCAAGGACATCAGTACTGAATATCGGATCAGAAAATCCAGAATGTCAAGCAACAAGCTCTGAATGCTGTAGCAAATGCACTGAAAGACTAATGGAATCTAAGTCAGGCTTAGCTACCAGTTTGGGAGAGCATAGCAGTCTGTTTACATTAAAGAGTTTAATGGTCAGCAAAGCTCCGTCAGAGTTGGTTGGAATTTGTTATATGCTAATAAGGGCATAAGGAAGAGAGGCTGAGTTCCTGGTAAATACAGGAATGATGAGGATCCTAGTGGACTATGTGATCTTTCAAGCCCTCTGAGTGAGATCACTACCACTATGACTATTGAATGTAAACTTACTTCTGATATCTGGTGATAAGCTGAAAGTTAGAGGAGAAATTGATATATAGCTCAGTCTAGGAGGTGTCACCCAGGAATAAAAATAATCATCTCTGATCTGGAATCTGGAATCAGCATCCTTAAGATGAATAGTTTGTAGGGTTTGTTCATCAATTTTGCCTGTGCATCAGGTCAGTTGATGTTCCATTAGAAAGTTTTTTCAGTGCTGGCCAGATCTAGCCCAGGAACAGTGAAATGTATGTGTGAATGTAACAACCCTCTGTACCTTCACGTACACAGTTGGTGTTACATGGCATAATCCAGACAAAACCTAATGCATTAGTGCCATGTAAGATGCTCACAAAACTCACACATGAAATAAGCTCCCTCTTTTTTAAAAAATAGGTAGCATTATCTCGGCAGTAATTCACCCAACATAGGATGAAGTCCTGTATTTCTTGAGACTATGAACAAATAATTGGCTATCCAGCTGGATGCTGGAATGTTTGTAGGCACAGTGAACAAAGTGTACAAAACTGATGCTAGCGGTAATGATAGGGTAGTGTTCATTGCATCTCACCCAAAGTCAACTATGAGTTTACCAATACACTTAAGATTCATTGACTTGTTGCATGAATACATTGGTGAATATATGGGATTAGATGGCTGACTGGGTTAAACAACAATGACCCATCACCATATAGACATAGATTATGCACATCCAGAACACCAGAGTGTTTACAAATGCTGAAATACAGTGGATGCTACAAAACAGTCATATAGCCTTTGGAAAGTGTTTGAACATGTCCAGTAATCATTCCCAGAAAAAGGAAGTTGTGCCAAGGTTATACAATAAACTTAAATGGGCGAATGTAGTAACTCACATTGATATTTTTCCCTTACCATAGCCAGATACATGAATGGGTACAGTAGAAGGTTCCCATTGGTTCAAAACCTTGAATCTAGATACTGGCAAATCAAATTAGATAACATAAACAGGGATGAGACAGCTTTTAGCATGACAGATGGTTTATATGAATTCTGCATTATGCCATGTAGTCTATGTAATGAATCATCTAGTTTTTAGTGGCTGATGTAGCTTAAACTGAAAAGATTGTAATGGGGAGAAATGCCTGGACTACATTAACAATAACAATGTTTTGTTGTTTGGCTTAGCTGCACTTTCAAGTCTGTGTCTGAAAATCTGGAGATGTTACTCCAGTGCATACGAAAGGCAGGCTTGAAACTGAAGTCAGGAAAATGTTCTCTCATATGAATGGAAGTGGAGTTCCTTATACACATTGTGGAGAGGGGTGGAGTCTCAACAAATCTGACTAAGATAGCTGGGTTAACTTGTTTGTTTGTTTGTAATTAAGCACAAAGCTACACAATGGGCTAACTGTGTTCTGCCCACCACGAATATCGAAACCCGGTTTCTAGCATTGTAAGTCCACAGACATACTGCTGTGCCACTAGGAGCACTGTGGTAAGAGATTTGCCTCGACTCATAATGAAATGAATAAAATTGCAGTTTTCCTGGTTTCATGTCATACTGCTGCTGATTTGTGGCCAACGTCCTGAAGATAGCAGCACCATTGTAGACTCTCATGAAAGTGGAAGCACACTTTGGATGGAGCAACGAATGTGATCTGGCATTTCAATGTCTAAAGTTGGCTTTGGTGGATGCTACAGTGCTAGAATATCCATTCCAAGACTGTGAGTTTTTCCTGAACAATGATGACAGCGACAGCAGAGCTGGAACACTGGTACCATAATTGTAAGATAGAGTAAAATGTGGAATCATGTATACTAGTCTTGTGTTTACAGCTCCCATATGCAAATACTATATGATGAAGACAGAGATGTTTGCAGTAGTTATCTTCAAGAAACATTTTTGCAACTACCTGTATGATAGAAAGCCCACCATCTGAATAAACTACATTTCACTGAAGTAATTGGTAAATCGAGAGAGGATTATAGCACCTTAGATAACGACATTGCAATAATTTGAGTTTGTCATAGGTTATAACCAAGGCCCATAATATGGAAATGCAGATAGACTATCTCATTGTATGGTGAAACCCTATCAATTAATGGAATTTCCTGACATTGGACACCATGTAGGAGTTGAAACCATGACCATTTTCAGCAAAAGCAAAGGTCAACCACTGAAGGGTGGATGCGTTAATGTATAAGGAATACTGAAACAAGTAGCTAAAGGACCCTGACCTTGCATATATACTTTTTACTGTCCTGCAAATTCAAGGCCAATTAGCAAAATATAGGAGCATAGCATGGACTCATATAACCTGTACAAGCAGATACAAATGCAAGAAGGTATGCTGTACCACTGCTATCAACCAACAAGACATGGTGCTCCAACAGTAATACAGCTAGTAGTCCTCATAACTCTTTGGCAAGAAATACCATGGACTTTGCACAACACAATGACTAAAGGGCACCAAGTGTAATCAACACTTGTGCTAACATCTGAGAGCGGTTCTTCTGGCTGTGAGTAAGACGAGATGTTCAATGTTGATGCGAGTACTGTACCATGTGTGTTTCCCAGAGGAAACCAGATGAGGCAGGGTAAACTCCAACAGGGAATTGTTAGTCTCCCTGGATATCACTGACCCGCTTCTAGAGATAATCCCCATATACTTGTCATCATCAATTACTTCATAAAGTGGGACGAAGCTTATCCATTAATTTTATATGCTAGCATAGGTCATCACAGATGTATTAGCCGACAACTGGATAGTATAATTTGGATCACTGGAAGAAATCCATACTGACCAAGGAGATAGCTTCAACAGCAAACTGTTTACTAAGTTGTGTAAAGTGTTAGGTGTGGTGAAGACTTGTACTTCACCTAATCAACTCCAGTCTGATGGCTTGGCAGAACAGGTAATACAAACTATCAAGCAAATACTTATGAAGTTTATTAACTAAAAATGCACCGAGCTAGTCCACTGCACTGATCTCACATTTGAGAAGAAATTTTAGTAAAATGTACACGTCTGTTACACATAAAAAAGCATATGTGTACTCAAAATATGTTGGTACATTGTATCTAATATACTTACCATCCTCTATCATGATTTGTCGTGAAATCAGCAATGCAGAATATAATGAAGTTTATAACTCTGACACCAAATTCATAATAACATGTTGAATGGCTCTATGTAGAAGATCATGGAATATGAACTTTGATCTCCACCTGCTCACATACGTAATTAATCCTGACAGAACCAAGTAGGATAAACACTTGAAATACGTAATGGTGGCATTTGAAGCAATGGAATAGGCATCAACAGGCTGGTAACTATTTCGTTATGGGTAGGTCAGGACCTTTCACAGAGTTATATTCAAAATTTAATTACATTACTCTATTACCAATCTATACAAATAAATTTGGCATCAAAATGTAGTTAATAAATAAAGTTTTGATATTGTTACATCTCTGTTCGTTAGTTAATTTTCCGTAAAAATTCTTTCGGAAGAAACTTTACCGATAGAAATCCTTTCTTAAATAAAACTGGTTTATTTTTTCTGAACTTTGCAATACACTTAATTTCAACAGTCGCGCTATAACAAATGCTATAATTCACAACGAACGTCTCACGTGGTCGACTCAACAATACTCAGTTCAATTACACATTGTTGCCGTCACTTTGTGACCATCTTATATATTCAAGATTACCGCATATCTAATAAATGCTAGAGCATTCAGGAAGGGACAGGATATTTCTAGAAGTCAATGAAGTGTTACTAGCGTCACGTGACTTCTTTAGTATTGGTCGTCCCGAACAATAGCCACTTACAATAAACCAATAAACAATTAACAACAACTTAATTAAATGTACAGAATTACAAACAGAAAATTACAATTCAACAAAGTCTCTTAATTTTACGGGATGTATCTTCTTCCATACTGGTCTCCATCTCGTTGGCTTCTGCTTCGTGTGGAGTTCATCTGCTTCATCAGGAAATGTCCTATCATCGGTAACAGTCAATCAGTGGTAGTAACTTCATCAAGGGCTTCACTGTTTCCCTTCTCAAAACTGAGTAGAGTTTCTTCTTTGACAGTGGCTTCTTCAGGTGGCACGTCTTCAGCAGCGTCATTTGTTTTGTTGTTCATTTCGTTCCAACTGAAATGTCATGGACTGTGATAATGCCAAAGCCTGTTGGCATGCACCACTTTTGGCTTACCTCGCCGACCACATTTTATCCGGAAAGTCACGTCTGAGAGACGATCCACTATGTCATATGGGCCTCCCATGGAAAAGACAACTTAGGAGACTTCCCTTTGGTCTTCCTGGGATTATACAACCACACCTTATCTCCTGGTACAAAGCTTATCATAAGTTTTTTTCGTCGAATCAGCAGACGTTTTCAAGTTTGAATGCACTTGATGGTGAATATCATCCATTCTTTCCAATAACACTTTCACAAACTCTGACAC
>NW_013666780.1:109716-114585 GCF_000517525.1 Limulus polyphemus
TTTATTGGACGGTGATTGCCTGTGTTTATTCTGTGCTCTACAAGGTTATGCAGCCGAGGTCATGATCTCCTTTCGAAAAAACGACTGCATAATTCGCCAAAAGTTCTTTTACCTGAAGAGCCTGTGATGATGCCAAATGGACTATGCTCTTCTTATAAAGGTCAATTAAATGTTTTGAAAGTGTATGTCCTTTCTTTATGGTTATACTTCTTGCTTTAACATTGACTGGCTCTACCTCCTGGCACACACCCAACAATGCCCCTTCCTTAAGTGTCTGCTCACATTTAGAGAACTTGGCCAGTGTTATAGGTACTACTTGATGACCTGCCACAAATGACCTTCCAATCTTCAAATCCGCTGGCCTGGATGGGTCTTCCACTGCTTCCACAAGCATTGGGCTTCCTTAGGGATGTTCTTTTATCCTACCCCATATTATCTTCTCTAACATAGGGGGTATTGTAGTTAACTTAAGTGCTGTGACATGCAAATCAATGGATGCAGCAACACTTACTGGAATCTGGCCTTTGTTGTTTCCAATCGTCATTTTATCGAAGTTAACTACACACTTCCTCGGCAGTAAATAGTCCATTCCTCGTATGCATTGGTCTTCAATGTCAGCCAAGTATACTTTCTGTCTGTTCTTCATGCCCATGAGCTCAAATGTTACCCACACTGGTCCCCACAACCTTGCATAATGTACTGTCACACCACAGAGCTTCTGTACAGCTTCTGGTACTCCTTTGTGATCCAGCACCTTGATACTCACAAGGGTTTCCCGAGATGCAGAATCTATGACAAAGTTCCTCCTTTGGCCATCCAGCTTTCCTGTCATGTAGACACTATGTGTGCTTGCCATTTTACACTTAGCTGTTGAGACTTTCACGATGGGGGTTGGTGGGCGTCCCTCAGCACCAAACACCACTGGTTTCCAGAAGCTGACTTATTAGTTGTATTATTCTTACACTGGCTCCTCATATGTCCTTGCTCCCCACAGTTCCAACAACCTTTCTGGATAGCAGCCTTTCCTGATGTGGCATCTCTCCTGTGTTGAAGTTGCCAGCATTGAGCTCTATTGTGCCCAGGTTTATTACAGTACCAGCAAAGTCCTTCAAACTTCTCTGAAAGCTGACCTTTTCTGACCTTGAATCCTGATGACTGTACCAACCTTGTTACCTCTGTGCTGAACTTAACGTAGGATTCAAATTCAAGAGCTCTGGCCATTGCATCCTGCATAGTAGGGGTGTGCTTGCTTTACTTGTATCTTTAGTTGTGGACTGTCTAAAGCATCTACAAACTGATCCCTCTGCAACAACTTGAGGAGATCGGGTGGCGCAGTTGGGTAGGCCTTGTGTGCCATACTTTCCAAGTCCTGTGACAGCTCTGGCAGGCTCTTTCCTTAAGCACAGACTCTCGTCCTAAACCTTGCCCTGTAGACTTCGGACTGATTTTGAGTTTCATACCTGAGTTCTGGAGCCGCTACCAGTGCTCTATAGTTGTGCCTCTCCTCTGCTGACAACTGTCCAAGTATTTCCAGTGGTTGTCCCTTCAAGCTCGTTGCCAGATATACTGCTTTCTGTTCCACTGTCCATCCAATCATTTCTGCCAGTAGCTCAAATTGTGCTCTATATGCTTCCCACTGTGCCTTCCCATCGAATTCCTGTGGCTTCCTTCGTACTAGACCATCCATATTGCTGACATTCATATCTGGGATGTGACTTCTAACAGGACTGAAGATGTCTGCATAAGGGTTTAGCTGCGGGGTCTGGAAGGGGCTTCCAGTTGTCTGAGGCTGATTAGGTCGATGGCTAATATATCCTTCTTGTGTAAAAGACAGTAAATCATCCTTTAATGTATTTAATTCACTTTGAAATTTGCTAATGTTTTCCATTTGTACTTCTTGCCACTATTGTTGACTTTCCTGTAGATGCTGCTGACTTTCCTGCAACTGTTGGAGACTTTCTTCCTGTTTCCTTTTTTGTTCCAGTTGCCACTGCTGTAATCTCTCTTCTTGTTTATTTTCTCGTTCTTCTTGTTTCTTTTCTTTTTCCTTCAACAACTGCTGTAATTTCTTTTCATGTTTCTTTTCTTTTTCCTCCAACAACTGCTGTAATTTATCTTCTTGTTTATTTTCTTTTTCCTCCAACAACTGCTGTAGTCTCTCTTCTTATTTCTTTTCTCGTTCTTCTTGTTTCTTTTGCTGTTCTTGTATTGCTGCTATCAAATCTGCTAAGCTGTAGTTTGATTTGCCACTTCTCGTTTCCATCTTCTTCTTTTTGTCCCACTCTCTGACACCAATTTGTTTCGTCTCTGTGTTCGTTTGCTAATTTGCGTAGAAATTCTTTCCGAAAAACTTCAGGTATACAAGTCCACCCTTAAATAAAACTGGTTTATTCTTTCTCAATACAACTTTGCAATACACTTAATTCCCACAGTCAGTTTAACTTAAATAAACGCTATAATTCACAACAAACGATTCACGCGCTTGAATCAATTGTCCGTCTCTATCTCTGTCTGCAATTCAATTCCATTGTTGCCGTCACTTCTTACCGGTCTTATATACACAAAAAGCGAACATCTCGTCTCTTCGTGAATCTTCTAGAAACTCATCACGTGTTACCAGCGTCACGTGACTTCCGCTGTCGTAACAATATCAATGTTGTGCAACTCCCTTTGTTTACTGTTCTGTAACGTCGGTATCAGGTAAAATCAAGGACACAGTGTTTCATTGAAGTTAAACTAACCACACTTTAATTCAGATTGTTGTAAAATTCAAAATAAATCGGCTTGAAACAAGTCCAAAGTAAAGGAAAAAAAGATTGTAACATGCAGATAGTATAGATCCCACTCTCGTGACGCTATGTGCTTAATATTGTAATAAACATTGTATTTTTTTCCGAGAGTTTCAGATTAGAACCGACTAAGTGAAGTGTGCTATTAGACATACACAGCGTGGTCACAAGTAAATAGACACCACCTTTTCAGAAAAAAATTTTAAATTTTCAGTCATATTCACATGAATTGATATATTTATGATTTAATTAATATCTAGTAGATCATCCTTTCGCTTCGTGGAGTTTGTTGATCCTTTGGGCATCGTGGGAATCATCTTGTCAATTTTAGATTGTGGGATTTTCGCCCACTCTTGCTTCAAAATTTGGAGTAGATCACTCTTCGAAATTGGTTTTTTTGGTTGTTTCTTGACTTGCCGGTCGAGTATGGCCCAAAGGTTTTCGATGGGATACATGTCAGGAGATCTACTCGGCCAGGGCAACTTCTGGATACCATTTTCTTCTAGCCACTTTTGGGTGTTTCTAGCAGTGTGACACGGTACTCCATCTTCCTGGAACAACGTTGTGTTCTTGTCCACGAAACCCGAGGAATAAAGTGGCAAGAGTCCTTCCTCCAATACTTCGACGTATTTCGCAAAATTTATGTTGCCAAAGCACTTCACTAAGCTCGATCTCCCACCAACCCAAACAGCTCCCCAAACCATCACGCTGAAACCACCATACTTCACAGTTGGCTGCAATCTGTTAAACCAAAACTCTTGATGAGGCATTCTCCAGACCCATATCCTTCCACTTTTCAAAAATTGAGCGAATCTTGATTCGTCTGAGAACAATACGGTCTTTGAAAAGTCCAGAGGCTTGGTCATCATATACTTGCCCACTTCTTTCGTCAACCATGTTGGTAGGTCTTAATAAGGGCTTCCGTCTAGCTGTTCTGCAACGATAATCCAATCTGGGGAGAATCCGTTGAACAGATTTCGGGCTCATCCCACCAACTTTGGCCACTTCTGCAGTCGTTAATCTGGGATCCATTTCAATGCTCCTCTTGACAGCCCTTTTTGTCCTCTCCGATGAACCAGGACGACCCGGACGCTGCTCAGTTGTTTCCTTGCCGTGTTTCCTGAACAGCACGATGATTCTGTTGACTGTCGAAAGCGGGAATATCAAATTCTGCAAAATTTGCCGCTGACTTATTCTACCATCTGCTTGACCAATTATCCTTCCTATAACAAAATCTGACAATTCGAGAAAACCTTCAGTTCTCGGCATGTTTTAGCACATGATAATTGGTGTGCGGACCATTTTCATTTATATAGTGCTCTGTGAACACAAATTAGTTAGCATAAATCAGTTAAATGACGAAAAATTAGGTGTCTATTTACTTGTGACCACTCAGTGTAGGTGTTACACTGGAAGCAGGATTTAGTCAAGGGTGATAGAGATACTGTGAGGATATTTCATTGCTATTACATAACGTAGGAAGCACCACTAAATTCTTAAAATTTCGTTTTGTGATTGGTGAACTAAGGAAATTGTGAGTTACGAAGACATTTTTATTGCTTTTTGGAGAGATTACTTCCGCTTTCGAAAAAGCTAAGAATTGGTGTCTAAGTCTTGTCCTCACTCTACAGAATTGTCTAATGCAGTCAATACTGTGTTACTGCTGAACGTGCAGTCTACTTTCTTATTTTCAAAAAGCTCTGATTTACTTTCAAGCATAATTTTATTTCCATTCATACATCACTTCATTTTTCATTACTTCCACTCACTTTTATGTATGCCATCTCTGTTTACAGCACGTACCAATGCCAGTATTTGTTTTAAGTTTTATTTATTTATTATTTGCTACTAAATTGTTTTTATTTTCTCCTTAGACACTGATCCTCGTTTTCTTCATTAACGGTGACAAATATCATTATTGTTCTCTGTTATTGCGATGATCAGGAAACTGCGTTTCTTTCATTTTCAGCCTGACCCGGCATGGCCAGGTGGTTAGCGCGCTCGACTCGCAATCTGAGGGTCGCGGGCTCGAATCCCTGTCACACTAAACATGCTCTCCCCTTCAGTCGTGGGGGCGTTA
>NW_013666780.1:114663-129000 GCF_000517525.1 Limulus polyphemus
AACGGCTAGCGCAGATAGCCCTCGTGTAGCTTTGCGCGAAATTACAAAACAAACAAACAAACATATATATATATACATATTTTACGATATTCCAAATGTTCTACCACTAGGGTGAAAGTGAATTTGTTTACAATATGGCGAACGAGATACCTTTGAACTTGAAGTATGTATGAATTGTGAGATATAATTAGTAATGCATTAATAATATTTCTGTAACTAAATTTTAAATATTTCCCTTTTATTACATTTATGTTTTTTTTTCATTGTTATTATGATTTATATTGCCGATAATAACAATGATAACGCAGGCTCTATCGACTTGTTAAGAGAAGAATACAGGTTAACTGCGTATTATTATTAATTGTCATCACACATCATAACTACGCTTGCCATGTAATAACTCTAAGTTAGTGTTTGATGATTTTTAGCATGTTATAACATCGGAGGAAACTAGGGTTTAAAAAGCTGATGCACCTTAATTTCTTACCTGAAAAACTCAAAAAGTGAAATGGAATTCTGCGTTTTAGTATTTACTACCAAATAACAGTTAATAAGAAAGTTTACGAAAAATACGTAACAGTTAACAACTTTATGTGTTCTGAATTAGACATGAGGTCTTACTTTTAGTGTTATGAAGTTATGCTAACAACCTTAGCAATGAAACTTAATGTTTGAAAATTTAGCTGACTTTGTATGAATATGCATTGTAATTTGTATGGTACACTTTCATGGAGTCTAAAAATAGGCCTTCAAACATCCTATAAAGTACTAATGAATGTTTTTAATGTTTGAATATGATGCAGTGTAAACTTTACATTTATTGTAGCTTAGGAAATAAGAAATTAATTATTTAGTATAATATCATAACATAGAGAATAATTGTGAAAAGAATATCCTTTAATTACAAGTTATTAATAAATAAAAAATATTAGATTTTTGGTATAGGTATCTGTCCACAGAATTTAATAACTCAGCCATCTCATAATCATCAGATATGATCCTTTCTTTATCATCCCTCAATAGCCCTACTTCTATTCTAAGATTTTGTTTACCCTTAATATAAATAATAATAATCCCTGTCAACACCCACTGGAGCATAGGGCCCCAACAACACCTCGCCAACGGAAGTTGTTGTTGCAGTAATTTTTTAGTAGGTTGGTTTTTACGGGGCAGAGTTGCTAGCCCCGCACCCAAACCCTCCTCCTTTCTCATCCTGGACTTGGGACCAGGCAATGGTGGTGGCATCCCTGCCGGGGAACGAACCCGGTACCTTTGGATTAGAAATCCAACACGCTATCCACTGCGCTATAGCGACACTTACCCTTAATATATTTAAACAAATCCTTAATGTTAATTTTTGCATTTTCAACAAACCTTTTTGGTGTCCTAATTTCCTGCTTGACCAACTCTGTTGATCTTCTAAATCTCCATTCATACCAGTCAATTTAAAATTCTTAAATTTGTGATGCTTTTCTTTAAGTTTATCTTTTATACCCTTTGTGAGCCAACCTGGTTTTTTTACTTGCAGCCACCATTTTTTTTTCTATGAGGAACATGTTTATCTTGAATATATAAAATTTATTTAAAACATTTTCCACATTTGATCATTGTCTTAAAACAATTCAGCTTCCTAATTCTCAACAGATAATTTTTGTCACATCCCTTCAAAATTTTCTTTTTTGAAATTTGTAACCAAAATATCATTATTCCTGATCTCCATATGCAACAAAACATCAAATCTAATAGATCAATGATTACTTCCTCGCATATGTTCCACAATTTACACCCTCTCAACCTAGCACCTTCATGCCAACCATAACTTTTAATATAGTTAAATAGAGAACTTTCTTTGTTTGAAATTAGGATGGAAAATTGACTTGTCAGTACTCAATAAGAAGCAAAGCTTGATGATATATGTATACAGTATATACATTTGTCTGGTAGGAAGAAGTGGCTAGTAGTGTCTCTTTGGGGTAAGTTTAAACCTTGTGATTCAGTATTTGTGTCAGTGGATTGGATAACGTCTTGGACTGTTTAATAAATCTAATTCCCTCATCAGGCAGGCAGTAGCACTGCCTATATAGAGATGGCTCGGATTGTTCATCAAAATAGTATTTCAAATATCTCCTCAGTAGTTCATCAGAACTTTACAGTGTTTCCTTTTATAACAATATCTATGTAATGACTGAATCACAAGTACTGGAAAAGTCTGTAAATATCATAGCACAAAATTTGAATTTCTTGTTCTTCTTTTTTATTACATGATAACTCAAAAACTAAAAAAATGGTGTCAACCAAATTCATTGAGGTGACATAGTTTCAAATGGAGTGTCCACTTTTATAAGTATTAGTAACTAGTATTAATTAGAAACAAAAAACATAATTCTAGTGTAAATAGTGTTATCATTACCTTTTAAAGTTAGCTTTCTTATAGAAATTTGGTGTTCCTTTAAAAAGCTTAAGTACAGGGTGAAACAGGAATTACCAGGCAGTAATAGAATGTAATGTAATGAATTCTAATAGTGTCACATGCATACTACTATAGTGGTCATTACCAAATTGTAAGAAACAGACTTAAGAGAGTCCAGCTTCAAACTGAGAAGAACTACTTATTTTCACAATTAATGGCATATATCATTTCAACTTTTTTTTTAATATCATCACAAATGGCAATGAATACTTGTACTTTCTCCCATGATTCAAGGTTACATGCCTCTACCATTGAAATAGAGGGTTGTATCAGGAAAACCAGAGGTTGGTATTATACTTATTGTAACATTGTTAAATATGACTATTTTGGCAGCATTTAGGTATGGTGTGAAAAAAACGTTAATATGAGTTAATGTACAGTTCTCATTATGCTTCAGAGGCAGGCTTACTACTTAACAATACTTAATCATGCCTTGGACCCAGTTGTGCCATTTTTCACAAGTGCATCCAGAGTAAACTTTGTTCTTGTGCAATATAATAACAGTACTATATTGTCTGGACCATGTTGGATCATAGTATCTTAATCATAAAATCTTAGGGGCTTCAGATTGTATAGCAAGAAGTTATCTGAATACAATAGAATACTTGTGCGGCCTTCTTGGATTCTTGATATGTCAAAACTAAAATCACCACATGACATTAGTGAGCCAAACATAGCACTAACTAAAAATGTGAGATAGATAACTCTGACTGATCAGAAGTATGTTTCAGAGGTGTAGCAATTGTATCAATTCTAGGGTTCAATGCTCATGTGAAGTGTTTTTTTGCCAATTATGACTCTTTTACTGTTTCAGACAAATTGATTCACTCACATCCTAATCAAATTACTTTGAATTGAAGGTATACATATTCAGTGGTTTTAACTATCATTATATTGTCAGTGAAAATGAATTATTAACAGTATCCAGTAAAATATGTTGTTACTAAAATATACTTTAAGTTGAAAATGATTCATTAACTGTATCCAGTAAATAAATGCTATTCCTAAAATATAATTTCACTTCTCTTGTTCATTTGGTTGAAGAAAGTTGATCTATAAAATTTTGCTCTTCTCTAATTTGTTGGAATATAGTTGTTTGTAATAATATTAATCAAATGTTTAAAAATTGTCAACTAAAAATTTTATGTAATATTGTTTAACTGGAAATTATAATTTCTTATAAGTAATGCATTAGTAGTTATGTATGAAAAAATTTGGTTAATTGTACTGAATTATATTGGAGAGTAAAAGATCATTGTGAATGAAGTTTTTGAATTTCTATTGTTATACTGCTGAATTAAGCTACAAATGTACAACTATGTGAAGTTCACCCCAGAAAAATTGTCAAAAAGCTAAATACTTGTACTTTAATATTAAAACTGCACAATATTTCTGTCTTCCATATGTTCCAAGAGTAGTAATGAACATTGAATTTTTTTCATTCCGGATATTGCTATTTAAAGTTATGTATTCTGTTTTATTTGCTATTTATCTCATTGATGTATTGTTGTTTTTTCATAGTTTACCAAGTAAGCCAGGCATTCTTTCAGGCTGTGAAGAGGAGCTGATCTGCTTACTGACAGAAGTAGACTTAGCAGTAAAAGAAAAGCACCAGGCTTGGGAAAAGCAGTTGCAGGCTGCTCACTTAAAGGTTATTTCACTGGAGAAGAATAATGAAAGTCTTGCAAAAGCTCTGGAAAATGCATATCAAGAGGTAGACTCTTATTATCTTTTGTTTTTGTAAGTTGTTGCAAAATCAGTTCAAACAGAGAATGAGCTGTGTGAGTGTTATGAAACCACATAAGCAATTTTGCTGATTATATGATAGAGCTTTCAAAAAATGTTAACAGTTCTCTTGAAAATGTTAGAAAGTAGACAGTGTAAAAAGTAGTTGTAGATGTAATATTGTTGAATGCTCAAGATTCTGTTTACTTTGTTTATGTAAAACACAGTTTTATTATACCTACTTGCATAAATGCTGCCCTGCGGGTGGCCATTTGTGCTAATAATTACTAATCATAGTATTCATATCTTATTGAAAAAGTGAACATTTCTAAAAAATGGATTTTTCTGGAAATTACTGCATGGGAAAAGTGTTTGTATTGTGCTGATATAAACTGTAATATTTCTATATATTAAAAGTGGTACCCTTTATTGAAAAATAAATTTTTTTAATAATTCCATTTTTTATTACTATATTTACAAATTACATCAATAAAGATATAATCAGACCTTCAAGTACAGTCCTGGTGAAAGTCATGTTCTTGTTGTGAAAAGAGTACTTTTATTTAAAATTATGTTCTGTGATAAAAAAATGATTGTTACACATACCATAGGTATTTTTCTGTCTGAATCTTGATTACCAATATGGGAAATTTTTTATGGATTTTTTGTTTGTGGTGCCATTCAATAGATGATGCCACATTGTATTTATAATTTCGGTTGCTTACATAGTTAGATACATATATACACACACTATGTCCATTATAGTAAGATTACAAAAAGTAGGTTATATGTTTATCTTTAATATCCATTATTTGTAATATTTTTATGGTAGGAAAAATAGAAAGTGCATGGAAGAAGAGGATCACCATTTTAAATTTCTCTGATTTTAGATAGAATCACTGGTTTGTGGATCTTCTAAGTTGCTTTGCTCATGTATAAATTGTAATTTGGTCAAATTTAAAAGTGCAATTTCACAAATAAAATTGAACAGTGTTGATAGTTTGAAATTTTAATTCTAGGTAGAATCATTTAAAGAAACAGTTCATCAATTGGAAAAAACACAGATTGACTTAATTAACAATTATGACAAGCAAGTAAATGAACTAAAGCAAGAGGTAAGAATAAAATGAAGTTTTTGAATAATTTAATGCATTTTTCATTCAACAAATATTAGAGTTCTGGATCAACTAGAAATTATATTGTGGTTTTTGTTACTATTAAAATATGCTTTATCAAGTATTGTAAATTAATAGTATTTATTTTCTAATTATAATTACTTATAAAAAAAAAAAGAAGTAAAAACTAAAATTCAAATATAGTTTGGACTAGCTCTAAATATTATAGTGATTCTGTCATTGTTAAGAAGTGTACTGAAAAACTTTTTTCAGGGGTTGTCAACATTTTCATTGGTTGTAGATGAACAAAATACACAACTGATATGGTTAATACAGACTTGATAAAAGCTAACTTTATTATGATACCTTTTGTAAAAGTAGTTGAGTCATTTTATTTTAATGTGAAACAAACATATAGAGGTTGTTTAACCCTCTTGCTTGTCATGACATTTTACAGAGTTATGTTCAAAATCTAATTAAACTGCTTTATATTTAATGAATATGAATAAACTTGGCACCAAAATGAAATTTATAAATCAGGTTTTAATATTATTTAAGTTTGAAGTCCTTAATTTTATAAATAAATATTTTTTTAAATCCTCAGTCTCCCCCAATATGAGAATCATGTCATTTCTTCTCTAATTTATTTACTAACCCTCTCTGAAATATGGTATTTAATGTAAATTACTCATTATAATATAAATATTACTAAGGCAAAGATTAATTTTTATAGTATTCAATCTTATTTGTTTATGAAGTCATAAACTAGAAAATCTGACCCACTTGCCATGCCCACCTGTCACATCCTTTCTTTCCCAAATTACCAGTAATTCTTTCTAATGTTTTATACTATATCATTTAGAACTAATAGAAAGGTGAAGTTTTAATCTGTTGAAAGACATATAATGCTACATTGTTTTCAGTACAGAATAGTGTCAGTTTCATCTTCAGCTTGAAAGTTTATTTCGTTGTGTTCATATTGAGCAATTAAGGGAATTATTTTAAGCTCCTCTTGTCTAAGTTAGAAAGCCAGTTAAATTATGAATGATAGTTATCATTTGCTGTGTGCATGTTATTATTCTGTGTTCTCAGGTGCATTTTTTTTTTACTTTAGTGTAGTATTGCAATCATTATAAAAAAGTAGGCTTAAATTTCATTGGCAACCAAAATGTATATTTTTTATTTGTTGTTATAAAAGTAATTAAAATGTAAATATTAAATACTAAATTAGATAGTGAAAAATAATATAAATGATAAAAATTCC
Source organism: Limulus polyphemus (assembly GCF_000517525.1). Taxonomy (NCBI): domain Eukaryota; kingdom Metazoa; phylum Arthropoda; class Merostomata; order Xiphosura; family Limulidae; genus Limulus; species Limulus polyphemus. Next base: position 121,238 of record NW_013666780.1, read on the forward strand.
TCACAAGGTATGTTCCTGAGCAGCACGTGTGCTATGTCATTCAGTATGGCAGTGTGAGCTACGTGTTTATCGAATGAGTTAAAAGTTGTATGGTGGTATTATTAATTAGACGAGGTTCAAAGGGCAATAAAACTACATATAAACAGAATTAGACTGTTACAAGCTTTAAGATATTTAAGATAAACAATTGTAGTTTTCTGTTACAGTCTGCAGTCACTCTAGAAAGAAAAAAGGGGTAATTCTGATACAGTACATTACCTCTGCTCATATATATATAGCTATTCTCGTTCAGTGCTGCCCTCTATATGAAAAAAAACTTTTTGCATGCCACAAGCACTCCCATGTACCCCACGATCATCATGGTTCAGCTGCGTCTTGCACATAAATCATCATATGATAACCCCCACCAGCAGGAGTGTGACACCCTCCTGACAAACGTGACACCCTCTGTTCAATTCTACCAATCTATCAGTTCTCATTAGGTAGTGCTTTAGTGCAGACGTCTTTTGATTGTCCTCTCTTCAAACATTTTGTTCTTCAATATTTCATACGAAGTGGAAATATTTTTTACCACAATTTTTTTCTGTAGTTTTGCATAATAACTTACCTTTGTTATTCTTATTTTTTGCCCCAATTCTTCATCATTGCATGATGAATTCTGAAGTTTATGTTACCACGTTGGAGGTTCTACCACATACTTCCAGCACATTTACACAGACTTTAGGTCAGGGGAACTCAACTAAAGAAAGTTCAGCTTTCATTTGTTGGGAAATTGATCGTTATATGAGTTGACTTTCTTCACCTGATATTGCTAGACTTTCTACTGAACCTGTTTGTGATGACAAGGATTTTGACAGCCATTTTCCTCCAACTGACTATGTTGTGCCTTTCTTGTAGAACCTGCTAGGCCTAACTCTGACTTTTAGACATGATTTCTCAAGTGTGTTCCATTTTATCATTTCCCCAGTTTCTTATAATCCTGTTCCTTTCTTATTACATGACACCCCCTTCCTCATAGTATTTTGTTTTCCCTCCTTCTTCTGACATTAGGTTTCATACTGAGCATTTTATTTCTCAGTTGCAAACTGGTGCTAGCATGCCTCACCCTCCATGGGCTTTGGATCATTTTGCCTTGGCTAACCATCAAGCATATTACCCTTTTCTTGATTCGCAGCTGTTAGAATCACTTTTGCCTGTATGGGGCTGATCCTGACAATCCTGTATGTTTATCCCATGCCCAGTTTTCCTGCCTTTGTTTTGCCTTTACAACTCTCCTACAGTCCATGTCTACCATACACCTCCTTTATAAGGTACTCCACTGATCTCCTGAGGGATTTTGGAGGGATATATTCTCCCTCATTACCTCTATATTGTGGGTATTATCCTCATCGGTTCTCTCCGTTTATATGTAGTTTCTTTGCTGTTGGGATCTTCTGTGGAGGGATGCTGTCTTATCCCATGTTCACTTCCCATTCACTTATCTTTGGGACTTGCAGATGGCTCCTTTTCTCCATCAATCCATTTTGGGGGACATTCCTGAGAATATGTAATCACGTTAGGAATCTGTGAGGCAACATTCGACCCTTTCATCTTTGGTTGCTTGTTTGTTTCATTCTGAGCCCTTTCAATCTCCTGTTACTGTTCCACATCTTGCACCCTTTTGTCCTTTACCTGTTCCTTCCACTATGGGTTGCACCATTTGCTATATTTCTCGACATAGGTTTCGTCAATGCCAGAAGTACCAGTGACTATCCTGTGGTTTATAGTCCAGTTGAGCTAATCTGGCCGATTTTGTTACCATATAGTGGGAATTAGCTGCATATCCTTGGGTTACCAAAGTTTTATTTGAAAGACTTTTCATCCTATTCCTTTCCCCTTCCCCATTTTCTCCAGTACCCATATCATTTCTGTTACCTTGGGATCCTACTACCAGTTGATATCTGTCTGACGTGGTATGGTCTCTTCTATCACAAAGAGCTATCGAGCCTGTCAGCCATCATTCCCCACGTTTTTACTCCAGGTTGTTTGTAGTGCCCAAGACAACCGGGGTCTGATGTCCTGTGATCAATCTGTCCCACATCAATCGAATTTCTGGATCTTCCCTATTTTACCACAGAGTCCTCTTTCCCACTAAGGTGGACTTTTTCTCCAGGAATGTCGATGACCAAAGTAGATATCTCGAATGCTTATCTCCATATTTCTATTTCTCATAAGTCAAGATGCTATCTTTGATTTATCCACCAGTGGTTTGCGTATCAGTTTTGTGCCTTGTCTTTCAAGCTTGCTTTGGCTCTGTATGTCCTTTGTTGGAGGGTCAAAGCATTTACTCGACTAATGCATGTTTGGAGGTTGTGCTTACACCACTACATAGACAACTGGCTTCTGTTCACTCTTTCCAAACTGGTGTTGTTCACAACACACTGATCTGGTTCTGATGGATGCAACTCGAGTGGGTTGGATTAACAAGTTGGAGAAGTCTTTCCTGTTACCTACTAAATATTTTATCCACTTGGGTGTTTTTTTCAACACCCACTTCAATTGGGCCCAACCTTCTCATCTTCAACTCCGTTCGAAGGAGTTTTCAGTTCTCCATGCCCTTGCTGCTCCCCTCTTTCTGCTTGTGAGGTTCTATTGCATTTGGGGATGTAGGCTTTTATGGAAGTACTTATACATTTGGGTCAGGCACATATACGGTCTTTTCAGTGAACTCTGCATGACCAATAGGATTTTGATCAGGATCCCTAGGATTTTCCTATTACCCTTCCTCCCTCCCTCATTGATGATCTGCATTGTAGTTGAACAAGACCCACACATCATTGGGTGTACCACTTCCTTCACTTCATCTGGATTTGCATCTCTTCACAGATGCTTCCCTCCATGGTTCAAGGTTGTGGGTGGATCAACAGGAAGTTCTTGGACAATGTTCTACGGCCGAGAGGTCTTACCATCTCAACATCTTGGCTCTTTTGGCAGTATATGATTTGGATCTCTTTCTCCCTCTTGTAAGGAATTGACTTGTCACAATCCATTCTAACAATTCTACAGTGGTGACTTATATCAATCACCAAGGGGCACCCATTCTCATTCCTTTTGAGGTCGAATCTTGGATCCTCTTTTTTTGGGCCCACACATTTGGAATATGTCTCTTTGCATGTCATGTTTCAGGTGCTTTCAACCTCGTAACAGATTACCTTTCCAAACTATACAAAATTTATGTAATGGAATGGTCTCTCAATCAATCAACAAGTTTTCCAGTGGCTATGCTCCATGTGGGGTACTCCTCAGCTTTCCTCAATACCAAGTTACCTCTTTTTTGGTTTCCGGTTTCTCATCCACACACACTAGCTGTCGATGGGATGAGCCTGGATTGGACCAAATAGTACCTTTATGTTTATCCTCTCATCCAACTTTTTCCCTAGGTGATTTCGATCATCTATGCCACTCTGTGTCAGTTCTTCTGATTACTTCTTACTGGCTGACACAGCCATGGTTTTCTTATCTACTTTAGCCCCAAACTGCCTCACTCTTGCCTTTTCCTCTTACTCTGTCCCTTCTGTGTCAACCTCAGCCACCAGTAATTAATCCTGCTCTTCCTACCCTATGTCTTCATGCCTCATATTTATCTGGTCCTTGGTGAGGAGATTCGGATTGTCTCAGGAGGTACTTCCTTTTTAGCACATTCCATTTGCCCTTCCTCATTGGCAGTCTATCAATGTAATGGAACATCTTCCACCATTGATCTTTGAGTTGGGGTTTTCCTCTTTTTTTTGACCAAGTGTTCCTCATATTACAGATTTCCTCACTTGGATGCTCAATCATAGGACTTTGATCTTGTTTGTCGCTAGTCATCGAGCACCCTTATCCCACACCTTCCATTTTTCCGGTACCATTTAGTGTTTACCTTTCCTACCCTTTCCCTTTTGTTGCATTCCTTCTGGATTCATAAACCTCCTTATCGTGTGGTCCTTCCGGATTGGGAAGTCAGTATAGTTCTTCAGTACCTTACTCTACCTCCACTTGAACCTTTGTCCTCCAGTTCTTTGTTTCACTTGTCCCTTATGACTTATTTCCTATTCCTGTTCACCTGTGGGTATTGTTGGTCTGATACATTTGCCATCAGTGTTTCACACACTCTGTACAATTCCACCTATGTTCTCCTTTATCTGATAGATCTTTCCTCCCCAAAACTTTGACGGCTTATGAGTGAAATTCTTCCTTCTTGACGATTTTGCTTCCTTCCATCTTCCACCTTTATTCCTGGATTGATCTGGATATACTTCTTTGACCCATACATGCTCTTCATTGTTACATTGCTTGCACAGCTTCCTTCTGTGGTTCCTGTTCCTGCCTTTTCATGCCCTGGCAACATTCCTCTATTTTCCTTACCCTTACCAATTGGGTTTGTCTTTTGATTCGATTGGTTTATTCACCCTTGTCTCCTTCTTCCTGAACTCTGTTCCAGGTGTTGTCACATCAGATCAGGTACCTTACTTTTTCCATGGCATTGTTGGAGGAAATGTTTCAGTCAGGCATGTGGACTACACCTCATACATTCCTCTTCCACTATCTTCATCGGATAACTGTTTATTCCTCATCAGGGCACCATTTTCCACCTGTCATCATCCTTCAAACGTTGATGAGGCTGTGACTGGGTAAGTTATCTTTTTTATATACATTTTAATTTCTTTCAGTGGCATGTCCCTTTTTTCCATTAAGGATCCAACTCTGTGGTGAACATTGCCTGCCCAGATATACTTAATATATCTCAAATCCACACTGTATGGCCATGATGAAATCATAAAATACAATATACCCATGGCTAATAATGCACACTGTTGAGATGGGGTGTTCCATAAGATCGGTAGTAGGTTTTCCCTCACGATATATTTGCTTCATCAATATGCCCATTCCTGACTGTACTTGCCCATGGACTTATCTGGATAAAACAGATAGTGACCAATCCCTGGCATCCCTTCAATTGAATAAATCATGGGTGGTCTGCTTTCAAAATAGGATTTTTGTGGTTATTTGTTGCATTGTCTCCGGTGTTGGCATTCCTCAAGACTCTCTACTGCATTTTATTCTTCCTTGTTCTTCTAGTTCCGAGCTGGTGGGGTCGAGGACCATGGAGGTATCTTCCTGAATGTGATCATGGGTGGTCTGCTTTTCAAAATAGGATTTTTGTGGTCATTTGTTGCACTGTCTCTGGTGTTGGCATTCCTCCAGACTCTGTACTCCATTTTATTCTCCTTTGTTCTTCTAGTTCCAAGCTGCTGGGGTGGAGGACCATGGAGGTATCTTCCTGAATGTGATCACACAATAATAAACAAAAACTAAAAAAATCCATTCAATAGAGAGTAGAGCAGTGGTGTTCTGCTGAGTTAGATGGTATGTGGTCCTCCAATTGTGTGCTCCATCTCTGTATAGTGGGCTATGAAGGTTGATGTTGCACCCAGCTTCTATGTAGTTCTATATGGAGGGTGAGGTTGCTTATAATTTATGGATGCACACCACTTCTGTGCGGTGGGACTCGGAGGTTACTATGGCACTCCAACCTTTTTGTGCTCCTATCCAGAGGATAATGTTGCTTTGGAGTTGATCCATCACATTGCAGTTCACCCCTTCAATTGGGATCCCTCATCCTACCATCACATGAATGTTAGTTCCTGGTGACTGGTTTTGAATTTAGTACAGGACCAATCAACATAAGTTCCCCATGTGTTGCTTGTGTTTCTTCTTCCTCAATCCATTTGCCTCATGATCATCAACTCCATGCAGTGGGTTCCAGAGATTGGGCCCCCAGTGGTGCAGTGGTATGTCTGTGGATTTACAATGCTAGAATCTGGGTTTCGATACCCGTGGTGGGCAGAGCACAGATAGCCTATTGTGTAGCTTTGTGCTTAATTAAAAACAAACAAACAAACAAACCAGAGGTTGATGTTGCACCTGGCTTCTGTGTGTCTCTATCCAGAGAGTGAGGTGGTTATATTTTTCATCGAAGGCCATCCGCTTCCTTGTGGTGGGACCTAGAGGGTGGCATTGTGCTCTGATGTCTGTGTGGTGCTATCCTGAGGATAATGTTGAATGAGGTGACGGTTCTCCCTCTTGCACTCCACTTCAAGGAGTTTCACAGCCCGAGTATTATGTTGTGCAATGGGATGCCAATCTGTTTCAGTTTGATGTGACCTGCCACATGGGCACATCTCTCACTTTCATCATTTGGACATCAGGCTCCCGGATGTATGGTTAGATGTAGATCTGCGCACATGTGCCTATTTCGTAGATCAGTTTGCACAGTATATACTTCCGTTCTACTAAAGTTGAGGTGAAGACAGTGTGGACCCTCCTCCTACCATGGGTCATAGATTATATTCCCGATACTGATTGGTTTGGACTGAAGTTGACCTGACGCATACAGTCCATCCCTCCCTAGCCACTCTACACCATGGAGCACATCCATTTTAGCTTTTCCTCACATTCTATGGTCTTTCTTCGATGGGATTGAGATTATGATATACTGTGGTTGGGATTCCCATCCAACCATTTTTCTCTCCCTTTTGGTTGTACTTCTCCCTTTTTCTACCTGTGTGTGCAACACCTTTTTTCACACTGAGTGCACAGTTAACCTGGTGCAGTAGTGGTGAAGTCTCCCACTATGATCCTCTACAATGGGATTACAATTCTGGGGTGTTCTTCAGATGCTTTCAAAGAATGCTTATTTCTATCCATCACACCATCCTTCCACCTGTTCAAACTACATATGTGAGCGGAGGTAATGTACTGTATTGGAAGTTATAATTTTCCAATATTGAAAATGTATTTCTCATCAGTACTCCTCTAACACTTCCTCCCCACTGAAAACTGGTGCTTCCATCTTCCGACAAAACTTGAAGTGATAGTTTGATAGAATTGAATAGAGGGAGTTACGTGCATCAGGAGGGTGTGTCACACTCCTATCGCTAGAGGGTTGTCACATGATAATTTACATGCGAGACTCAGCAGAACCATGATGACCATGGAGTATGTGGGAGTGCAAGGCTTGGGACATAGGGCAAAATCTTTTGCATATAGAGGGCAGCACTGAATGAGAATAGATATATATATGTGATGGGAGGTAAGTACCTATCAAAAATATATTTTCAGTATAGGAGAATTGAGTTGGAACTGATTTGCTTTATTTTTATTCTTTTTACACATTATATGGATTATTTAAGTGGTTCATATATTTTGGTAGGTTTATGGTAAGTTTTGTAGAGGCTTACTAAGTTGAAATTGCTTAGTTATTTTTTATATCTAACATTATAACTGTTTAATTCGTTTATTTTACTGTACTACTTTTTGCATCTTTATAAAAATGCATTAACAAAATTATTATGTTATTTTTGGAAGATATCTAAAGTAAAGAAGTATTATGAGAAACATGTGAAGAAAGAAAAGAAAAAAGCCCAAAAAGAAGAGAATTCTGAAATGATACAACTGAGAAAAATTATTACAGAATTAGAGGTAAAAATACAAGTATTTAATAATTTGATATGGTAACATGAGCTACATGTTGACTGAGTGATTTACAATTTATGTGGTGGAATTATTAGCTAGATAGCTCAAAGGGCAGTAAAACAATAAAATTGAAGTAGAAACAGATGTACACAGCATGGTCACAAGTAAATAGACACCACCTTTTCAGAAAAAATGAAATTTTCAGTCATATTCACTTGAATTGATATATTTATAATTTAATTAATATCTAGTATATCTTCCTTTCG
>NW_013666780.1:129647-136440 GCF_000517525.1 Limulus polyphemus
ATCAGTTAAATGACGAAAAATTAGGTGTCTATTTACTTGTGACCACTCAGTGTATATTGTTTTGAGCTTTAAGCTATTTAAGATAAACAACTGTAAGTTTCTGTTACAATTTGCAGTCATTCTAAGAAGAAAAAAGGGTAATTTTAGATTTATTTATGGTGGTAACAAGGTCGGTCAAATTAACCAAATGTATATAGAGTTATGGTAGAGAATGTTTTTCTGAAAAAAAAAGTTTGGTATTTTTTATGAGGTTTTAGAGATTACATAAACGAAATTTGACAATTTTCAGATATAGAAAAGTATTTTTAATCTTAACATGAAAATCACTTTGCACTTGGAGCAGTCAACACTTTAGCTCCATATATATTCATGGAGAAATGTTTAGTAAAAATAATTAAAGATTTATATCTTTTTTGTGTACAAAAGACACGTAATGTTTACTGAAAACTTGCAAATTTCATTAAGATACACAAAACATGTTAAAAGCTATAGTATGGAAATTATGATGGTCACTTTGGGGTCGTGAGCTTGGTTGAATTGGCTGAGCCTGTAGAGAAAAAGTTAAATATCTTCAATTACAGTGGACTTGGAGTTCTAAAATCTTGAAGTTAAAAAATGTGTACATATGGAAATATCACTGCATGGTGGAAACACTTATGGAATAGCTTCAGATGGTAGATTTATTTGTCATTTTGGGTTATTGTGATATTCCAATGTGGTACAGTACATCCTCTTATATATATATATATATATATATATGTATATATATATGTATAGCGATTCTCGTTCAGCGCTGCCCTCTATATACAATAAAAAATATGCATGCCACAAGCCTTCTACTCCCCTCCATTGGAATTGACTGATTCCAGTGCATCTGTCATAAATAATCATGCATCAACTCTCCACCAATAAGAGTGAGACATACTCTCATGACACGTGTAACTCCCTCTATTCAATTCCACTTTACTATCACTTCTCGTTTGACAGTACTCATTTTCAGGTGTTTTCTTTTAGTGCTCTTCATGATTTTAATAGTTTAATTTTCGAAGTGGGATTTCTTCTTTTTTTCTTTTTATATTCACATTGAAGAAATTTTTAATTTAACTTAATTTCCCAGTCTTTATTTTTTCTCACACTCGTATATTTTACATCAAACACTTTTGCTTAATGTACATATTTCTACAATGAATTCTGAGATTCATGTTTCCACTTTGAGTGTTATACCTCTAGCACTATTTTCACAGGCTGTAGGTGAGGGAGACTCGTCATTGGATTTATTTGCTATTATCCATCAAGAGATTGATTGTTATATGGGTCAACCTTCTTCTCCTGAACAAGCTGAACCTGTTCAGGCTGATGAAGAGTTGATAGCCTTTTTACACATTTATGACACATCTACGGCCCATAGTTTCGTTACATCATTATCAATGTTCAATGAAAGAATTAATGCCGAGTATCAGCACGCCTTTTCTAAAAGCCTGAAAGAACTCACCGATCAACCGTAAGTGGTGTTGATTGGTATCATGATGGCAAAGTTATTTTATGGTGATTCGTAGATGCTAACAATGGAATAAGACTCATTCATAAATGCTTCTGATCTAACCTTTGTAAAATTGTCTCTTCATTACTCTGAGGCACACTTGTTTTTCCCTACCCCTCCTGCAGAATCAGCTAATCCTAATACGGTATTTTTCAACATGATTTCTCAGGTATGTTATGTTTTATCCAATTCACTGTTTTTCTATGATTCCTTATTACCTCCATGTTGACTTGTTTGTCACCTTCAGCTCTCACTTTACGCACATAGTTTCACTGTAGTTGTGATTTTTTGGGTTGTGATGCGACCTTATCCTGGGTATATTTACCGCCTTTTTGAGATTTCTGTATTTTTTCTTTGGTGATATGTTTCCTCTTTGGTTGCACGTTTGTCGCAGTTGGAGCCATGACACGTCCCTATTCCTTTCCTTTCCTGGTTCTTATCTACTCATCCCTGTGCCCCTTCCAGGGGTTTCTTATCTCGTTGTTTTATTCAACATTGATGGGCATGTTGCCAACAATACTGGATACTAACCAGAGGGTTCTGGTCCAGTGGGAGCTTGACTATATTATATTGTTACCCTTTAGTGATCTTTCACTACAGTTCCATAGGTTCTTCAGGTTTTATTAGAGAGACTTGTCCTACTATTTCTTTCCCCACCTCCTTAGTCCCTGGTACCCTTTTCCTTCCCCATGACTTTAGATCCTGTCACCAGCCTGCATCTGTCCAAGGAGGTACAAGATTTTCTGTCTCGACAGGCCGTTGTACCTGTTCATCATCAGGCTTTTATTCTGTGCTGTTTCTTGACCTCGCACCAAACTGGAGACTGGCAGCCTGTACTAGGTTTGTCCCACCTCATTCTAATTTTAAATCTGCCCCGTTTTACCTTGGAGTCGTTTCTCACCCTTAGGTGGGCTATTTCTCCAGATTTATAAATGACAAAGAGAAATATCGCGAATGATTATTTGCATATCCCAATATTTTGTCACTTGTGGCCCCCTCTTTGGTTTATTCTCTATGTGGTGGTTTCTCTGTTTCGTGCACTACTCTTTTGACTTGTTTTGGCCTGTATTTTTTGTCGGGCGTTCAGAGCATTCATTTTTCACTTATATGCTCTTGGGTTGCACTTTCCTCTTTCTTTAGTTTGACTGGCTGCTGTTCACTCGTTCCTAAAACAGAAGTCTACCTGTTACCCTTATCACCTGTTCATGGAAGCAGCTATAATGGACTATTAATCAAGTTGAAGAAATCCTTACTGTAACCTATCCAATATCTTGTCCATTTGGGTGTTATTGTTTTTTCTACACTCATCTCAGTCAGGCTTGCCCTTCTCCTCTTCGAGTTTGTTCTATGGGTTTTCAGTTAGATTACAGCTCAGGATGTTCTATCACTTATGGGGATGTAATCTTCCATGGTAGCTCTTATCCCCTTAGGTCAGGCTCATATGTGGGCTCTTTCGTGGTTTTTTCATGACCAGTGGAATTTCTCAGTGATCCTTTGTTGGTTCTTATTAACCTTCCTCCTACACTTATCATTGATCGACATTGGTGGTTAGATATGACTCACACATCTGTGTGTATCCTGCTTCTTCCTCCTCATCCGGTTTTTCCACATTTCATGGACGTGTGTGTGGGTTGATTGACTGGTAGATTTGGGGTTTTTGGTCTGCGACTGAGAGGCCTTATCCTATCAATATCCTGGAGATTCTTGCTGTAGATTGTGTTTTGGTTCATTTTCTTTACCTGGCCAGAAATCATCTGGTAATGATCCATTCCAACTTGTCTTCAGTGGTTGTTTATCTCAATCATCAGGGTGGCATCTGTTCTCAATCCTTCTGTATTTATATATTGGATCTTCTTTTTGGACTCACACACACGATATTCCTATCATTGTGTGTCATGTTCTGGGTGCCTTTGCTTTTGTTGAGGATCGGATTCTTGTCCAGACAAAATTTATCTGACAGAGCGGTCTCTCGATCCTTTTGTTTTCCAGTGGCTTTATCTTCAGTGGGGTACTCTTCATACTGAGGCTTTTGCTACATCCCTTAACCACAAATTGCCTTGGTTTTGGTCTCCGGTTCCTTGTCTTCTTTCTCTGGCTATTCATATTTTCAGCCAGGATTGGACCTAGAAATTTGTCTATCCTCCCATTCTCCTTCTTCTCTGGATGATTTAGTTCATCCTTGATTCTCTGTGTTCAGTCCTTCTGATAGCTCTTTCCTGACCATCTCAGCTGTGGTTACTGTGGCTTCTCCAGCTCCAACTTTCTCCTCCGTTACCTATCCTCTATCTCCATCCCTTCTTTGCCACTCTGAGTCACTGATGTTTCATCCAGACCTTCCTGTCCTCTGTCTTCACACCTGGGTTTTCTCTGGTCATTGGTGAGGTGATCCTGACAGTTAGCCCTTGTTTCATTTGCCCTTCCTACATGGAAGTTTCTCAATGCAAATGGAATTTTTCAGTCATTGGTTTCTGGGTCCAGGGTTTTCCCCTGATCAACCCACTGTTATTAGTCATGCAGAATTCCTATCTTGACTTTTCGTTTGGGGGGGTCTTCTGTCTCCTTGGATTTTTGGGCAGACTTGTAACACACCTTTCGTTTTTCCTGATCCTGCAGGTACTTACTTCTCCTACACTTAATCTGTGAATGTGTTCCTTCCAGATGTGTCATCTGCTTCGGCAGGCTGCCCTTTCAGATGGGGATATTAATGTGGTCCTGCACTGCCTAATTTTGCCTATGTTTGAACCACTCTCCCAGTGCTCCTTGTTTTGCCTTCCCTTATATTTTCCTTCCTTTTCCTATTGGCTTGTGGATGTCAGTGGTCTGTTTATTTGCCATCAATGTTTCAAGTGCTTTTTATCCTTCTACATATCTTCTCATTTCTCCGGATCATTTTCCCTCCCTAACACTTTGGCAGTTCATGAGTATAACTCCTTCATTTAGCCCCTTTCCCTTCCTTCCGTTTCACACCTTTATCCTTGTCGTGATCTGGATAGACTTCTATGTCCTGTACATGCTCTTATCTATTATATTGCCTGCATGGCTTCCTTCTGAGGTGTCCGTTCCCGCCTCTTTTTACCTTGGCAACCATCCTCTGTTCGTGTTCTTTCTTCTTCCTCCTTCACCAATTAGGTTCTGCTCTTCATTCAGTTGGCTTCTTCCTTTTTATTGTCTTCCTCCTGTACTTTGTTCTGCATGTCTTCTCATCCAATTCGACACCTTACCTTTTCATTGGCATTTCATCTTTGTCATCCTTTGGAAGTACTTCTTCAATCAGGCATGTGGACTACCCATGATATGTTTGTATCTCACTATTTGCATTGGATCATGGTTTTCTTCCTCTTTAAGTTATTGTCTTCCACCTATAGCCATTCTAGAATATCAGAATTCAGTGAGACTTTGACTGGGTAAGTTCTTTTTTTTCCTTTTCAGGGGGCCTTTTTCCCTTTTATTAATGATCATTGTTTGGATCCCGCTCTGTGGTACCTGACCAGGTATTCTTTAACTGCTCAAATCCTCACTGTCAAGCCGTGATGACTTGCATATTATAATTCCATGGCCACACAATGCACACTGCAGAGATGGGGTGTTCCACAAGATTGCTTTTAGGTTTATTCTCATTATAGAATTGCTTCATAAATTTGCTCATCCCAGACCGTACCCACCCATAGACTACATGGGGAAAGCAGAAGGGGATAGCTGCTCATCCCTGCTATGCCTTGTACTAAATAAATCAGTATGGTCTACTTTTAAAAATAGGGTTTCGTGGTCACCCATTTCACTGTCTCAAGTTTTGTCATTCCTTTAGACTCTCCACTACATTTTACCACCCCCCACCCCCCCGTTTCTTCTAGTGGAGTTTCAGAGTCCTTACCACTTTCCAGTTCCAAGCTGCTGTGGAGGCATCCTCCTGAATGGGTTAATGAAATACAAATAAAAATAGCAATGAATAGGGCAGTGGAGTTCTGCTGGTGTAGATGTCTTGATATCTTCCAATATGAAACATAAAAAAAAAAAAATTGGAGTGAGACGTCGAAATTGCAGTTCGCCCCTTTGATTGGGATCCCTCATCCTACCCCCACATGGATGTCGGTTCCCAGTGGCCAGGTTTTGAACTTAGAGTACAACCAATCAACATAAGACCTCACACATATATTACAGATGTCTATATTCCTCACTCATTTATACTTCATCAGTGTTGTGGGTCATGGTGGAGGTAATTTTGAATTGTTATGGTTCTTTCCCTTCTGTTATCCCTCGATGTTTCTTATTCTGAGGATGTTAATGCACTTGGGATGGTTTTGGTCAATTTCACTTTTGAGGGTGATGGTTTACATTATGTAGACATCTTTTCGACACCAGATGTTGGGTTCCTAGATCGATCTATCAATTTATCATTCACTTGTGTCCCATTCATGAGTCAGAGGGTACTAGGTTTCCTCCGGTCTCATGAACTTGAGGTGAAGATGGTATGATCCTCCTTTATCCTGGGTTTTGGATTGTAGTTGACTTGCTGGCAGTATGATCCTCTTTCCTACTCCCACGTAGATGTCTGTACCTGGCAGCTGGGTTTTGGATTGTAGTTGACTTACAGATGGTATGATCCTCATCCTACCCCCATGTGGATGTTGATTCCCAGTGGCATGGGTTTTGGATGTAGTTTACTTGCCATGTACCTTCCGTTGTACCCTAGCCACTTTACACCTAGGGTCTCATCCTTTTCATTTTACCCACTTTTATAATTTCTTGGATTGAGTTTCATAAATATTGCATGGTTTGAATCACTTTCTGGCCATAGTTCTCTTCCAGTTGGATGTGCTCCCGTGTTTTCTACCCATATATGCGACATCTTTCTATGATTGGTGAAGCATATACCTGGTTCAGAAGTGGTGCAGTTCCCCACATCAGATCTTAGAATTTGACTGTCTCACCTTAGGGAGTGTCCTTTGAATGCTTCTTTCTTTCCCTCACACAGGTCCTTCCATCTATTCAGTGTGGAATTCTAGCTATTTATGTGAGAGGAGGTAACGTACTGTATCAGAAGTTATAATTTTCCTACACTGAAAATGTATTTCAGATAGGTACTTACCTCCATCTCACACTTCCCATCCTTCCTCCCCACTGAAAACTGGTGCTTTCATCTTCTGCCAAAACTTGAAGTGATAGTTAGGTAGAATTGGATAGAGGGAGTCACGTGTCATGAGAGTATGTCGCACTCTTATTGGTGGAGAGATAATGCATGATGACTTGCATGAT
>NW_013666780.1:136937-149368 GCF_000517525.1 Limulus polyphemus
TGAAAACTGGTGCTTTCATCTTCTGCCAAAACTTGAAGTGATAGTTAGGTAGAATTGGATAGAGGGAGTCACGTGTCATGAGAGTATGTCGCACTCTTATTGGTGGAGAGATAATGCATGATGACTTGCATGATAGATGCATTGGAATCAGTCAATTCCAATGGAGGGGAGATAGAAGGCTTGTGGCATGCATTTTTTTTTGCATATAGAGGGCAGCACTGAATGAGAATAGCTATTTATGTGATAGGAGGTAAGTACCTATAGGAAATACATTTTTCAGTGTAGGAAATATATAACGTATGAAATTTTTCCAGGATAAAGGCTTGATAACTTAAATGCAAGGTTACCCAAAGAAGTGGTAAAAGATGAAGCAGACCATTAGATACTGCTTTTGTAGTTTGTATCTATTTTATGCTCTCCAGACTTCTACTGTCACCAAGAAACAGCTGTACCTTTTCCAACACCACATGAGCAGCATGTATTTGATACTGCTGAAGACTGATATATATGACTTATTGTCAGTATTGTAAATTAATTTGAGTAGTAAGATTACATGAAGTTAAGATTTATTTCAATTAGATATGTTATAGAGCACAAGAAACACATTCTGATTTTCTGTTGTATGAGCTGTCATAATGAAAAATAATAGAAAAAATGCCCCCACCTATCACCATATGAGCTGATATAATCAAATTTGTTAATAATGTAGAACTCTCTGTACCTATTTCAGAAGTAGTCAACACAGGACATGTACTGTAATTCATATATATATATAGGTGTGCTAGATGTTGGCATCAACCATCTTGGGAATTATTACATGGTATGAATAAACACATCACATGGAGTCTTTCATATCTGTCACTATATTCATGTAAATTATCGTAGAATTTAATATGGACCATTTTAGGTCCATTCTCTTACTATGCTCTTCCATTCTTTTTGACATCTTCATATTCCCTGACCTGCTGTCTTTCTCCATGCTCTTACCCTTCTGCCTTTTAAACCTGTAGTCCTTTGTTCCTTGTACCATCTTTAACACACTACCTATTCCTTACTTATTGCCTGTAGCTGTTGATGATCTGATGTGTATGTCATTGACTCTTCCCATATTATTTTCCATCATTCATACATTCTTCTTTATCCTGATTGTTCTTTTCCACCTAAAAAGTTTGCTGCTCATAAAGGAGATAGCACATTCACTCCTATTTTCCTTTTATCCATTTCTCACCTTTGTTCTTGATCTGATCATGATTGCCTTCTCTGTACTGTCCATGCAGTTTGGTGTTATTTAGCCCACACTGCACCTTATTAAGGTTCATGCTCTCACCTATTTATTTCCTGGAATTCCTCCTCTGCCTGAGATATATCTCCCACTACCCTCACAGGATGGCTTCATCAACTCATTTGTTTAGCCTATGGTTCTTTGGATGAAGATTCACATTGACTCTTCAACATAACCTCTCATCAAATCTAACACCTTATTCTCTAGTTGCTGATTTCCATTGTTATTTTGGGGATATTGTGCAGGCTGGCAATGGACAACAACAAATATTTTAGTTGCACATTATTTTCATCATCTGGCTGTTTCTTCTTTGCCAGGCTACCTCCCCTCGCCATTCTACATACAGCTTTGACTGGGTAAGTTCGTTTTCTTTTTCTCTTGCCTTTACAGGGCCCTCCTCCATGTCACAGGATCCCACTACGTGGCATGTGGTGTCTGCCAGAACATACAAACATAAATCTGCACCATGCAGCCATTTCAGGCCTGATAGCATTCACTGATGAGATGGGGTATTCCACAAGACTGCTAGAAGTCTCCTTGCAGTATATTATTTACTAAACAAGGCTCAATCCAGACCATACCTACTCATGGAATATTATGAATAAAGCAGCATTGGAATAGCTGCCCATTCCTCCAGACCTTGTTGAATAAACTGGGACTGGCCTGCTTTTAAAAATAGGGTTTAAACATGTGGTCACTCACTGCACTATCTTAAGGTGTTGTGCTCTTCTGGGCTTCCCAGTGAGCTTTCACCCTCCCTTTTCTTTTAGTAGAGTACAGGTGTCCTTTCCACTCACCTGTTCCTAGCCACTGGGGTGGTAGACCATGGAGACTTCCTCCTGAGTGTTATTACTTCCACTCAGTAGAGAGTAAGGTGGTGGTGTTATATTGGTATAGATGGTGTTGACCCTTCTCCTGTCATGGAACGGATAACAAATTCACAATGCCACCTGGTTTTGGACTGGAGATGACCACCAAGTACAGTTCACTCCTCAGGCTGGCTTTCCCCTATCATACTAGTACATGGATGTCGGTTTCCTGGTGGTCCAGTGTTGCATAGGTATAGGACCAGACAGCATAAGTCTGCACTCATATGGTTGGTAGGGACCTTCCTTCTACCACAGACTAGTCGAACAATATCCGATGCTGCCTGGTTTTTGGACTGGAGTTGACCTGCTACATATGTTTTTCCTCATTTTACCAGTGCCTGAATGTTGGATTCCTGGGTGACCTGGTGTTAGATGTGTGCAGGAACAGCACACGTGCACTCACTTGGTTGGCAGAATGGAGTTTCCTTTTCCCTTCTACTTCCTGGATTTGAGATGATAATGGTAAAGACCCTTCTCCTACCACAGACTGAATGTAAGATACCCTATGCTGCCTGGTTTTGGACTGGAGTTAACCCACCACATGTATGTTCTGACATGCCCTAGCCACACTACACCATTTGGCATGTCTTTATACCATACTTAGATTCTAGACTGTGCTTATTTTCTGCCTGACTTAGTGACACATATCTTCAGTATGCACAAAGAGTGTACCTTGGTCTAGACAAGGTGCAGTCTCTAACAGGTATGTCCCTATACATTTGTATTGTATAGGATGTCACATTCCCTTTGGGCACATTCTGAAGAGAGCTCATCTAGCTAACTTTTGCACTGATTCCTCCACCACTTCAATGTAGTATTCTAGATAATATATGAGAAGAGGTAAGGTATCGTATGGGAAGTTAACGTTTTTCAACACTGAAAATGTATTTCCAATAGATGGATACTTCCTCTCACACTTCCCACCCATCTTACATAGAACATTAGCCATACAATATAGGAGAGACATAAGTTCTTCCTGGGTCCATAAAAATGTGTGAAATCATGCATGGAGAGAGTTATGGTGAAGCTTTCAATTCTATTCCTTTAGCAGCACATTTTATGAATGAAAAGTGGCTTCTAGTACTGTGCTACCTGTCTGATATTTTCAATAAAGTCAATGACCTTATCTTATCACTGCACGGTTGGAATAGCAATATTTTGCTGCTGAATGATAAGATGCTAGCATTTTGCAAAAACACTCAAGCTGTGGAAAAACTAGTTTGAGAATGGAAACTGTGAAATGTTTCCTTGCCTCAGTAAATTTTCGGAAGAAAATGAATTAAGTCATAGTCTTATTAGTGACATTGTTTCTATTCATCTCAAATAATTTCAATGTCATCTACAAATCAATGGGAGAACATAATTGGATCCAGAACCTATTTAATGGCAGTATAACTCCTGAACTGCCAATGGCAACTAAAGAGAAGCTGATAGAACTATTCAGGTGATAAAACACTTCAGGCAGAATTCAAGTCAAAACCTCTTGGAAACTTCTGGATGCTAGCTCACAAAGAATACGTTGACCTCTCATGAAAAGTGAAGGATGTGCATTTATCTTTCACATCAACATACCTGTGCAAGACAGCATTTTCTGCTCTTACAGCAGCCAAAACAAAATAGTGATCTTGTCTGCACATAGAAGGGGATCCCCAAGTTGCTGTGTAAACAATTCAGCCAAGAATGGCCTCAACTTATTCCAAGCTCAAGTTCACCCTTCATACTAATTTGGAGAATAAACTGAAACTGTTTGCCTTATGCTATATACCATTTTATGACATGTTTTATTTTTATATGAGTTGCAGAGGGTGCATAAAAAAAAAGTTTAGATAGGGGGATGCCATAAAAAAAAAGCTTGACAACCTTGGTCTAAATCATAATTTCCCAAACTGTGGGTTATAACACCCATAGAGGTTGTAGATAGTCTCCAAAGGGGGTTGTGATGGTATAAAATATTAATAATTTTTAAATAAGCTAAAACCCAGCTAAGCCCCTTTTAAGTTGTATTAATTGTTGTAAATAAATTTTTAATATCTGGTGTTATAATATAATCTAGGTGGGGTGCCACAAGTAAGAAGACCTGGTTGTGATAAGCAAAGTTTAGGTGACCTTTTTTCAGTTTTCTGTGAAAAAAAAATCAAGAAATGTACAGAGCAAGCTAAACCAATCAACATTAGTTAGCTTGTTTGTGTAAGATGTTGAACCAACAGCTAATTAATCAAGAAGTTTTTCATATTGTACAAGGTGTCCCAGAAGTCTGGACCCATAGGTAAAATAGACATTATATTCTTAAAGTTAAACAAACACATTTCTAATGTCAGTTGTACATATTTCAGGAAAGAAAATACCATGATGGCACAGTATACCAAGAATTTATATGTGTATGGCTGTTAATGGCATGCAATTTGAATAATAAATGGATTAAGAATAAATTGTGTATTTTTCCCTATGGTCCAGACTACTGGGACACCCTGTACATTTAGATCATGATTGTAAGAATAATATTGATTGGTGTTGGTTAAAGAGATTTCATAATTTCATTTACACTGAAAAACTAAACAGATTAAGTTCAAGTTAAATGTAGTACACTATGAAAATAATCTATCTTCTTGATTTACTGTACTTATTAAGTTGTCATGATATTATTCTCTCTCTCTGCATAACAGTCACAAATTAGCATCCTTCAGGAAGAAATAAAGAAAAGAGAACTTCAGCAGCAGCATGCAGAAGCTAGTCATGAACGTCTATTAGCAATCATTACAGAGATGGAGAAAACTGAAGAACAAAAAGATAATGCACTAAAGTAATTTATATTTGTGTACTTGTCATATTAAAACAGGTGTGGACTTTTATTGGCAACTAACAGTATTCCTACCAGAGGACTAAAAAATACATTGATAACTGATTTACAATACATAAATAAGATATAATAAACAGTATGAATACAGTTGTTGTAAATTTTGTCACACACCTTTTACTGTACAAATACACTGTAAGCTATTGATAGATTTATTGGGAGAAATCGTTTTCTAAGTCATCAAGTCCTAGATTGGGAATATTTTTTATTCATTTACTTGTTAAACAGTGGTTTAATAACAGAAAATCCTATACTAAATCCATGAACATTTGTAAAATCTAATAAGTTTACCTTTTATTCTATAAATAAAAGAGAAGGACCACCTGTTTATAGTGGAATTGATAGTTTAGTTCTCATAGGCAACTAATGAAATTTAGGTCCATCAAAGTGTGTTTAAAAATTTTTTGAGTAAATTATTATTATTTTTTTTTGCTTAAGTGTAGTTAGTGTTTTGACATGTTTTAGTATTAAATGATTTTGTATTTAAAACTAAGTAAAAAAATGTGGTAATAATTGGTTTGGCATAGCCAATCAAAAATTATGCAGGTTAAGGACTATTTTAGATGAAAGTTTAAAAATAATCATGTTAATTGGTTTTAAAATATATAGCTGCTGAAAGATCACTTTGAATTAGATAAGACATGATTAGAGTTTTTTTTTTTGTACTTGCTAGAGATTAATTTTCTGTATTTTAATAGGATCAGTTTGCTTTTCAGGGATGCACAAAGTAATGTGAAGCATTTATTAGAAGAAATTCAAAGTCTTCAGAATACAGTTGAACAGAATTGGCCACCAGTGAAGCATCCTGACTTGAAATCTATAATCTCTACACTGACAGAGGATTTTATAAGAGAAGAAAATGCCTGTTTTGATAAGTTAAAAGACACAATTACCCAAGAAATGAACCAGTTAGAACAGCTGCACATGTCTATGTAAATAGTTAGCATATAGATGTTTATCAAAATCATTTCTAATAAATGTTAATATTTTTTATACAATGAAATCTTGGTAAACAAAAGACTTGTTTTCCAAATGAGAAGTGTATGTTTCTGATTGTAAATCACCCAAACTAAGCTTCAGCTTTCTCATATACTTCAGGGTAAATACAGTAGTGTATGTACTTATCTAACTAATTAACTACTTCTTTGGTTTAAATTGTATTAATTGTTTGAAGTACAACAACAACAATTTTGTAGTCTTTAATTCCTATGCTTCTCTTATTAAAGGTACAAAATAGTTATTAAGATAAACTGGCAAAGTGTGTAACAGTTTTATTCCGTTTTGATTGTCATGTGTAAAAGATGTTTATGGTAGGATATCATTGGATTACTACATGCAATATATGAGGAGTTTTCCTTTAATATTCACGTGAATGAAAACATTTAAATTGTAACTTAAGTATTGTAGATACAAGTCATGTAGCATCCACATAATGCCACTCCCACTATTACTTGTGGTTTGAAACTCAATCTGACGGGGGTTGTGAAAAAATAAGATAACTGAACTAAAGTACACTATAAAGGATTAACCTACCAACTATTTCATTTCTAAGCAGTTCTTTTGTATAAGTAATAACAGGTGTAAAAAAAAATTTAACATTAGGATACCCACTATAATAAAAATACAATTCTCAGATAAGATAAAACTGTTTTCAGACTAAACTGGAAGTTTAAGAAGTATATTGGAAATGCAAAAATAGCTGAAAATTATAATTATTGTTTTGATAATGACAACTAAGTGTCGCTGAGTTATAAGATGTATAAATATGGATTTGTCTAGTCCAGTACTACCTCTAATTTATACATGTAGGTGTCTGCACTTACTTTTAAAGTATTTATACATATTTTATTAAATATAGGTCAAAAAGGGAACATGTTTGTACTTGTTATTATAATTACTTGCCAAGGAACATTGCTTTCCCTGTACAACTAACAAGTTAAATACTGGCCAGATGGGGAAAATGGTATTTAATGTACAAATACTTGTAGATGTCTGGATATAAAATACTGTGTGGAACATAAGATAAAGATTCTGTGCCAATAAGATCAGTAAACTACTAAAGAAAACATTAGTTTCCATAGATAAACTAAAACTACCAAAATTTCATTTTCTGAAGATAAACATATAAGCTACTTTGTTCATTGTGTGTGCATGTGTATATAGTCTAAAAGATTTGTTGTTATAATATGTAAACATTAAAATGTTTGGTGTACAGTTACAAGTACATAATAATTTAGAGCTTTTATTTGTTTGTGTATACATGTACCTATAGAGATCATAAAGAACGAAGTATAAAACTGAAAGGTGTCACAAATGTTTTTACATCAAGGATTTTTTCAGTGAAAAATACGTGATCTACAGCTGAAAAATGTGTAGTTGAAAGTTTAATCATTTTACAACATATGAGTTTAATATGTAGAAGTGACTATTTTTACTGTCTTGAATACAATTTAGTTATCTGTTTTTTGATATCTATTACAAAAAAATGTATAGATTATTTAAATAAAGAATACAAATACTGTAAATAAGTAACCCTTCCTTTAGTATAGCAAAGGATTTTTAATCTTTGATGCACTATTTTCGTTTGTACATTATTGAACACAGTTATGGCACACATTCTGTGACTACCAACATAACTCAACATAACTTTTGTCATACATGATTTTTCACTCTTGAGACAGTGAATTAATTGTAGAAAACACAGTACTTTTTATTACCCTAGTAATAACAGTGAAAATAAGAGTAAATATTATGTTTTTCCATAATACAGAAAATTAATCAGTGTTTCAAAATAAAAACTTATTCATTTAAAATATTAATTTTGTAAAAAGTATGCTAAGGTCAAGGTTCATGTAACAACTAATATAATTATTCCTTATTATTCAAATAACATTGCAAAACTAAATTTTCATAAATAATGTAATTAATCACAATTTAAACCATACAATATACTGTTATTATTGAATTTTGTGAATAAACAATGAAATTATATAAGCTGACTAAAGCACTGTTTAATAATATCTATATTTTAAAAAACTGTTATTTACCATTTTATGAAGATGTTTTTATTTATTTTTTCAACATTATTGTAAAACATAGGGATAAACTTTAAAACAAATGGAAATTTTAGAAGTTGTTTATCGGATTTTCTTCTGTTAATTATTTTTTGTCATCACATATAACCATGTTCTATGCCTACAGCTTGAATAGTTGTGGTATTTTGATTGACTAGCTTGGAGTATTTCAAGGATGCACCAATAGTACTAGGCTTACATGTATAAGAAAGGACACAGAATATTACAAAAAACTTTAAAAAATGGTTAGTCCCATTTTGAAATGATAAACAAGTTAAGAGTTTTAATTAACCAAGGTAATTAGGCTACTGTTCTTAGCACTTAGATGCTGTTAGGTTTAGAGTTTAAAGTCAAGAGTATGCCTTTGAGAGATTGTTCCATGCATGTATCCAAGTGAAGAAGGAATAGTTAGAATTTTGAGTGAGTTAAAAACAATTTCCTGGTGAAATGAACATCAGAAAGTTGTTCTGTAAAGTGCATAAACAGAACTTACAATGGGTGAACTGTTCCAGTTTAGTTGCTAGTATATCTGAAATATCAAGTTCTAATTTTTCAGTATGGCTGTGACTTAAAATAATCCATAATTCATAGTCTTATATATATCATTAAGCACATTTTACTTGTTCATATGGTGTCTATGTTAAGATCACTTGTGACAACAATAAATTCTTACATAATGTAGTTTATAATAACATCAAAGTCTGCTCTTCAATCTCTAGTGAGAAACTTAAGTACTATTCTAAAACCTTTAATAATCCTCTCCATCTGTTCTATTTACAAAATTAAATTACCAAAGGAATGTGCCTTTCAGTTAAACAGTGGAAGAAAGGGTCAACACTCTAAGTAATAATAGTGCATGTGCTATTGGCTTTATCTTTATGAAACTTCCTAGTTAAAGTAGTTTTAGTTATGGTGTTAAAGTATGATGTAAATATTTTTCACTCATCACCACAATTGTACTGAGAATTTTTAGGAGAAAGAAATGTGAAACCCAGGTTTTTTTCTTGGGGGGGGGGGGGCTCAGTTCAAGTTAGATGGGTTTTGAGTAATTTCTTTTCAGTAACGTTAGACAAGGAATTGAATTGACTGGGTATTTTACATTTCTTTTATTGCTGAAAAATTCACAATTTTAATGATGAGAGAAAAACATGAAATTAAGTAGACTGTCCACTAAAGAATTTAGAAAACATTAATAGCAGTAATGCCTATATAAATGTAAGTTACTTTTGGTGACAATTTAAAAAACACCAAATATGCACTCATTCTAAATCACAGACAAATATTAAACCATCTGTTACTAAAGAAGCATACTTGGAGTATTTTAATTTCACAGAAATTGCACCTATTTCTTAACAAAATCTTATTGGTTTATACCTTAACCAATTCACTACTGCTGGGATGTATATTTCTCAGTATAATGGGAAATATACGTCCCAGCCACAGTGAAAGGGTTAATAGTAATATTATTATTAGCTTGATAACTATTATGAACAAATGGTGTAAATATCTCATGTACAAATTTTTTTCTTCATTTTTCAGCATAAATTTTGTCTTCGTAATATGAAAAACCTATAGTGTTGGTTTAATTTTGAGTTTTTGTTTTTTAAACGTATCATTGATAATATGTAATATTTCATATGTATGTACAAATTTGAAATAAAAATAATTAATGTGTATATCTGTTTGACATTCCGTTATAAACCTGAAGAATTAATACTTTTCAGTATTTTCACATGCATCTATATATAGGCATTACAATCTCTTTTATAAGATCAGACTTGAATAACTGAGAGTCATTAAGATATTATTTTGGAAACAAAGAAAAAAACTATAATAACAAAAGGCTAACCACAAAAAAGTTTTGACACTTTTTCTATTGAAATGTATGTTCTACTTTGTTCTGTATAACTTATTTGATCACAAGATTGGAATATGCAACTATACACATACTCATAAAAAAATTCCTTTCTGCTAAATTTAGATACCTATAAAAATACCTTCTTTAATCTTTGGAAATATAGTATGTAGCAAACAATGACTAAATCTATACTTTTTGGAAGATGCTTGTTATTTAACTGTGATTATTCTGTTTAAAGTAATTTATGTTTTAGTGGGTTAAAATTATTATTAAAATTCTTTTAAATGAGGCTTTTACTTTATGTCACTGATATTTGAAAACTCAATTCACCTTCCACAAGTATGGATACTAAACAAAAAAAGTTTGTTATTTCTTTTTACAAATTAATAAATGTAAGTTTAAGATCTGCCATGAAAACGTACTATTCAGAAACAACAACAAAACTTGCAAAGCAAAGTTCAAACACTAGTATATAGAAAATTAATCTTTGATTTATATACATATACAAGTCCAGTAAAAGTTTCCATCATTGTATTATTTTTCTTTTTACATCCTGTCATCTTGTATGTACATCAAAAAACTAAATGTTATTAACATAAGTTAAAAACTATACACTTAAATAAATTGTATTAATTCTATTTGTTAATAACATAAAGAGTACATCACCAAATGCATGTTTATGTGAATGAAAACTGTGCCACTGTAATTAGCCTCTTACAACACAAACAGTTATAACTAGAGTAAGATTCTGTTCCTCAAGACTTCGTTGCTATTTACCATACCAGGAAGCAGTGTAATTAGTTCATGTTAAAAACTGTCTACATGTATTAATAAATACAAAGAACAAAATGCAATCATAAGTTTGAAATCATATCTCTTTTTGTTTCACTAAATTGCTGGTAGTATGGAAGTTTTTAGAATCATGACAAATCTATTTTGCAAAAATACTGAAATATAAGTATATTGTACAAATTTATAATATTTTAAGTTACATTCTGCTGATGAAATAATGAAGACAATGTTCTAATGAATCAAAATTTCATTCATCCCTCTACAAGTTCACCAGCAGATCACTCATTAAAACATTTTCATCAGTTGGTTACCGTTTGTAAACAGTGTCAAACAATATGCGTGTTGTACGATACCTTATTTCTGTAAGTCTTATGCTCAGGACCAGTTTATGTTACAACTCTCTTGTCTGGAGTGGGGAAAAACAGATAATATAAACATAAGATATAATAAACACAATAGAAGTTTAGTATATACTTGGTTCACAAAAAAAGGGGATAAAACGCAAGAAACATACCAGAAAGTAAAAGAATGCAGTTTTTAAACTTGTGTTTTAAATTACAATATCAACATTCAACAAATTTTTGGGTTATTTAAAACTATGTTTTTTCCATAGGCCATAACAGTACCTATCAATAAAAGAAGAACTGCTTTTCAGTGTCAAGCAAATACTGCTTTCCCTTGTTAACCCTTTTACCACAGAAAGTGACTATAGTCAATGGAAGATTAATTGTCATTGACAGCAGAGATTGACTTTTCTCCATGATCATCAAAAAATTCTTCCCTCTACAGCAAAAAGCAACAACCCTCCACAGGCTTGAATTGACTACCAAACAGTGGGTGTGCTGACATCTGGGAGCATGAGTGGGAACACAGAGATATCATCTGATTGTTGTATTTTCTCTGTGTTTTTACCCTAGTTTAGGTAAGTTATTGATGTCAAAACATCAAGACATGCAATGGAAGTGTGACTTATATATATCATAATGCATAATACAGCAAAATATACTGCTAATTATGATTTTTTTTTTATGGAGGAATGACACTGATTGTGGACTGACCCTTAAATCTAATTATGCAGTGAAAGGGTTAAGATGTATGTGTATGGAGAAAGTACACCCTTATAACAGCAATATCTAGGTATCATTATTACACAATATATTTTTACAAAAGTGTAACTTAGCTATGAATGACATTACAAGAACAGAGATTTCATATATCAGAAAATAATTACCTCATTTGCACTAGCTCAAATATATTTGAGTGTATGAAATTTCTAACAAAGTAGTTTTGTTCAAATCAATCCTTTTGTTCTGTTATAAAATATTTCATGTTTTTTGTACCTACATACAGCACTTGAACAAGACATAAATTTACAGTTGTAAGGTGAATCTACTCAATTTAATTTAAGCTCATACACACTCTCAGAACAGAACACTGGTAACATATCAATGATCTGAGATTACATTATTATACAGCACTAGTGCTGGGTGATTAAATCAATTAATGTCATAAAAAATTGAAAATTAGTGTTTTTGTTTACTCCAACTATTCAAGGAAACAGAATATTTCTATTATGATTTCTCATTAGAAATAAATAAAAAACCCTACTACTACACTTACTAACGTAAGTAACGTTACTAACGTAAGTACTACGGGTTAGGTTAGGTTTTAGTTTTATTTTACTTATTACTAGACTTACTTG
>NW_013666780.1:149378-158009 GCF_000517525.1 Limulus polyphemus
CTATAACCCCGAGCACTTTTGAAAGGTCTACCTTTTGAAAGTGTTCAGGTTATAGGGTTTTTATTTATTTCTAATGAGAAATCATTCATGATGTTAGAAAAACACGTAGGTTCAAGAAGTCTTGATAGAAATAAATAAAAACCCTATAACCTGAACACTTTCAAAAGGTAGACCTTTCAAAAGTGCTCGGGGTTATAGGGTTTTTATTTATTTCTATCAAGACTTCTTGAACCTACGTGTTTTTCTAACATCATGAATGATTTCTCATTAATATTTTTGATTAATTCAAGGCTGTTCAATTTAATCAATTAATGCCATACATACACAAATAATTAACCAAAATCAGTGTTTCCAATTGTTACCATTTTTAAGTACTTCACCTATCCAAGTCTCATGTGACAATAATCAATTATGTGACTGATGTTGGTTAATTAGCCCAATGATTAATTGATTAGGAAATTTTACTAATTGCCCAGCTCTATAGAGCACACAAAGATACATATATCTCCACCTTAAATTATAAACAGGGATATTCTACTTCAACCTTAAGTTTAAAATTTAAGAATGGCTTTAACACTGGTAGCAAATAACCTGGAGAAATATGAACTGCTTTTAACCGTTTCCTTTTCAGGTAAATCAATATAACTGGCTAATATGTGTGTAAGCTGTTTTGGCTAACGTACAATAACAAGTGTAATCAAAATAATACTTGAAGTTACTTAAAATAATATTTTACTATTAAAAATATCACAAATATGTTTTAAGTTAGTTGATCTATAGTCTCACACCAACATACATTATATGTAACAAATTCCAGAAATTACAACTTAGAAACAATACTAACAATAACAACATGATGACTGACAAAACTAAACCCATAAGTTTGGGCATTTGTTAAGTAAGCTTTTTTCCTGGCAATCAATGAAAATTTTGGCTTGAAATCTGCCTATGGCTTAGAAACTTTATTTAATAATATATAAAATCATATGTGAAAAAAGGGAGTTGACCAGGAAATTTATATATGAGCTTGTACTTCTGGAAAAATGGTCTATAATAAAGAAAATTAACCAAATTATCTGTTGTAAATGGTTAATTTAACCATAATACATGAAATATTTAAACATTTTCTATGAAAACCAATTAATAACAAACCTTAGCAAGAAGCCAAATAAACAACATGGTAATTTTGTTTCTTTTAGACAAACGATTTTACAATTAAAATGAATTTTAAAAATATATCTCTATCTTTTGAAATAGCTTTCTTCTGCATTTGTTTCAATTACTCAAAGACATCACTATTGATCATTCTGTAATGTCACATTCATACTGTTCTATCTAACAGATCTCTCAAGTGTTCAGAATAACAAGTGGTGAACATGAAATAATGAGGTTGGTTATTGTCTACAGAGCCTTCACAAAAAGAGAATTAGCCATAGATGCAAGGAAAATAGCAACATGATAGAATGTGATGTGAAAATCTTTCCAACTCATATTTAATTTGTGAAAAAAACCTTCAAAAACATTGCTCAATAGATCACCCTAGAGAACAGAAAACTGTCTAATCTGGAAATATAATAATAATCACACAGAGATCAGGGGCAGAACAACCCAGAAATGTAAATCACCCTAAACACCACAGATCAAATAACAACAAATTGTCTAATCTGGAAATAATCAGAGATCAGGGGCATAACAAATCAGAAATGTGAAGGGTGAAAAACGATAATGGATGAAACCATCCAATTATTCACCAACTAAGCCTCAGTTTGGGAAATGAAAGAAATGCCTGAGTAAAGATTGTAACTTTTTCCTGAAAAAAAAATAATTAAAAAGAAACAACTGTATACAAGCTAGAACAAGGTTTACCTCATGCCAGTAACAAATAAAAGTTGAAGGGAAAATATATATAGGAAGAAAATGCAGTGCCTGCAAAGAAAAACAAATGAAACAAAAGAAGGTACAAATAATAATGGTCTTCTAGATAAGAAGGGTAATGGAACAGAGAAGATGTCTCCAACTTGACCTCTCAACAAAGAAACTGCAGCAGACACGCATGCAATGATGTAGGTTTGATGAATAGATATAGCCTTGGTGTTATCCAACAAACTTTCTAAATTATACAGGGAACATCCAGCTTAAAAGCTACATAAAATGTCACAGAAATTACAAGTCCACAACATTAATAGAATTGTAACACACCAATTAAAACCTCACTGGTCTCAAAGCAAGTAAAGAAGTTTTCAGACATAGATTCCAAACACTGGATCTCTCCGAAAAGAGCAATACACAGTTTCTATAATAAAGATTATGAATATGATATAACAAAACTACCAACATTTTTATATCCTATGAACAAAAAATAACATGGATGATTGGTATTAAACTTAAAAGAGCAAGTCTGTCTACAAAGGTGTATCAGGCAGAAAAGGGTTTTGAAAATGAACAGGGTTAAAGATAGAAGAGAATAACCAAGATGAAGATTGTCTAAAACTTACAGTAAGAAGAATATACAAATTCTTTGGACACTATGAACATGAAATTTAATTGCCTGTGGATAAAACAAAATGCAGGAGCAATTCCTGCCAAAATCTATCAATGCAAAGAACCCTACAAGAGGAAGGACAAATACCCAATGATAAGCAAAGCCTCTGCTAGCACAGAAATCTGGAAAAAAAAAAGGAGAAAATCAGACAACCCATAATCCACTATAAATTTGAAGAAACAGGTGTAATGTCTAACAGAATGCAAGCATTAGAAAACAATCTTCCCAAACTAGATGGAAGAAAATCAAATATGCAAAGTTTACACCTAAATCAAAGTATCCACTCTAAAAGTGAAACAACCATTAGAACGTATACTGTGCATCACACAGTTCTGATGACTAAAGTTTCAAAAAATGAAGGCTTAAAGGTGACAAGGAAGTTTTCTTAGTAAAATCCGACCCTTGAGAATTTCCCAGTTAAGAAAGAAAATACAATGAAAGAGAAAAGTGGAAAAACAAGTATTAAATAGTCTGTAAACAATAAATTTATTGTACATTATTTGACATGACTAAAGAGAAGCCTGCAAGGTATATAAAAAAAACAGGAAGGCGAACATAAAACTAGGAACAGAATAAATTATTTTTAGAAATATGGAATGCAGAAATGCAATATAAATACATTAAACAAATTAGTTGACTAAAAACAAAAGCATCATTAAAGATCAAAGAAAATTAGGAATACAGGTGTACAATAGACCTACAAGATGAAAGGTAAAGCCTGATTAATGTACAGTGTTAAAGTTTACCCAGACACAAGAAGAAGAGAGAGTGGTAGAAGCTAAGTTTAGTGTGACAGTGAAAATGTTTGTGAAAGCTATTACAGTACAGAAGTAAGTTAATGTAAATTAAGTTTTAAAATGGATATCAAACTGTCAATTGTAAAAGAGGAATCCTAGAAAACTTGACAAAATATCTGTTACTCACAGAAACATTAGAAGTGTAAAATAGAAGATGCCAAAGTAAATAATTTATTAAGTAATTTGAAATTATAAAAAAATATTGAAATGCTTCCCTCAAAATTTGATCTGTCTGCTAACTAGCTCAGATATTCAAGGAGATAATACAGAAAAGTTACACATTAACATCCATATAAAAATTTATTTTGTGATCATTTTTACTTCATTATTTAATTTCAATATCCTGAGTAATAAGATCAGAAAAAAAACAAAATAACTACATAACGGAAAAACACTGTCATGAAAAGTGAGTTTCAGCAACACTAATTGTGGGTATCTCTATGATGAGACATACTTAAACGTAATACCATCATACATCATAAAAATTATGCGAGTTTTAAACAAAAATAAACTTATCTATACCACATAGTTAATGCAGCAAAATAATTCATTTAATTAATCAACTTGAAGGCAAAGGTGTAAATAATCATGAAGATCTGAACAATCTAGCAACCAGACTTCAATTTTATAACAGAAAACATCTTAAGGATATCTACACAATTTGAATCTTACTAAACATTTTACTGAAATTAAAACTATTGATTTGCACATTTTTAAATACCAAAACAAAAAGTCATTAAAAGAGACATTCTGGTCACAGTAGAACCTTCAATATGCCATGTTTATATACAACCAAGACTACCTTTTACACAAAAGAACAAAAACTAATTAATTAAATTCACAAAGGAAATATAATCTTAACTTTGAAAAAATAACATTTAACCTTGATTTGGTTCAGATGTGTGGTCATAGTTTTAAGCCTACTTGATTCTATGTGCAAGTCAAATTTTGTGAGGCATATAACTTTTGTCTAAGTTGTGAGTATCTTCTTACTTTAAGCTCAATTAGCTCCATGCTTTGTTATTCTAATCATTACTCGGTTTTAGGATGTTTACTGTGTTTTACAATTAAGCAATTTATACTAAATCTATGTTGTTATCTTCAGCAGCCTGAAGATCATGAATTTCTTCTTCATGTACATAGAATGTGTTCTAATTCCATAAAGGCAAGAATCTTTTCTACTTGCATTTCATCCC
Organism: Limulus polyphemus; assembly: GCF_000517525.1. Lineage (NCBI taxonomy): Eukaryota > Metazoa > Arthropoda > Merostomata > Xiphosura > Limulidae > Limulus > Limulus polyphemus. The sequence goes on from NW_013666780.1 coordinate 153,914, forward strand.
TTATGTCTGTACATGTGTATTCTAACACTGAGTAAATTAAAATTATATGGCCTTACAGTTATAAATATTCTTAGTCTGCAAATCCAGAATAGACTAAAATTATATTGTTTTTACATTTGTTTCTTCTTTCAAAAACGTTCTCGTGGTTTTAAATTTGAAAATGTTTTCTAATTTTTGGGTTTTGTCATTCTTAACATTCTAAGACTTTGTATTAACTTAAATAAAATCTTCATGGGTAGAAGTCATTTTTATAACTGTAGCATAAGTACTGGTATTTAACACTGATAACTCTGGCACATTTTAAGTGGTTATGCCCATAACAGCACTTCAAGGGTAATGCATGCGACATTTGCTGATACATACCAGTATAGCTACTCTTGCTGGTTCTGAAGAAATCTGCTGTTTCAATTGAGCATGGCATACACAAATAGAAGCATGAGATGTTGCACAGAGCATTAACTTAAAATTAGGGTTAGGATTCACAGTAAATTTGTCTAAAAATGAATGAATATCTTAATATGAGAACAAAAACAAAATCTTCAAAGATCAAAATTAACAACCACTTCCATAAGATCAAGCAATCATGCCCATCTCTGGTATACGATGTATTTAATTAATGATTTACCCTTTTAAACTGCATAGGTTTTAATTATGTCAGTAACATTTTTACAAGGTAGTTTATTTGTTCTTCACAACATATTATCAACTTTTAGTTACAAAAATCATGGTAATGACAAATCTACTTCTTGTTTTGCTCTAAGTTCAACCTTCTTTCTGGAATATCCTTCTTATTTAGAATCTCACATGTAGTACATACACACACAAAAAAAAAACATCATCAATAACTGGAAAAAACATTTTTCAGTGTATAAAAATTCAGTAACAGATATGGTGTATATATATTTTATTTTACTACTAGCTACCTTGCAAGAGTTTATAAGCAAAAAATTTAAATTAGTTCCTCTACACTCTTCACAGAACATGTATTCATAAAGCTTTTTTTTTACAGGACTTTCTTTTGAAAGTAAATATAAAAAAAATGGAAACAGCTGCCAGAGTTTTACTACTCTTAAGTCTGAGAATGTGCTAATTTTAAAGATATTGAGATTTTTTATATTCTATAATACATTGTGTTTATTTAATTCTGGAGATGAAAAATCACTTTTTTTTATCAATGTGTAGGTGTTGGTAATTTATGAGTTACATAAAGTTTTATATTGTGAGGATATTCAAGTAGAAGTCCAAAGTTCAATAGAGGGAGCACATATACCAGCAAGGTTAAAATGTGGAACATGTCTTTTTTAGCAAGGGAACACATATATTCTATGCTCATCCTACTGTTTATAAATTTATTTTTGTTTCAAGTAAGAAATAGCTAAATGGTAACAGTATGACTGTATATTTACGAAAAACAAAACAAAAAACCAGTAGTACTGTAAAAAGATACTTCTTCAAATATCAACCAGTATTTTCCTAGTTTTCATGACTGTATGCTGTCCATATGGCTGAAAGTGTATAACTGTACATTCAAAGATAATGCTATTGTTTAAATAAACTTAGAAATGATGATCTCTCATGATATTCACTACAACAGGAAAAAATACATTTATACATGTGTATTTATAGTAGCTGTACACTAGATAAGCATGCTTTTTCAAATTTAAAAAATCAGACTTTTGTATTCTTTGGTAAAGTCAGAAGAGGAATGGATGGATCAACAATTAAGTACCACCTTCAAGTCACGATCAAAAAGCTATGTAGGAAAGAAAACTTCACTGTTTTTTTAAATATATGAAGAAAAATATATATACTTTGGGACTTTTCCATCTACTTTAATAGCTGAAAATGTTCAAGCCCTTCTACTAGTTTTTTTTTTTCATCTGTTACACACCTTTCTTTTGTTAAGTTTTGAAGTTATTTCTCTTATCACCGTTTACGCTGTATAGTAATATTTCTTTCCTTTGTACATTTTTAAACATCTTACAACAGTCATTATGTGCACAACTTTGGTTGTGTTTTGCAAATAAACAAAAACTAAAAGGGATAAATACAAGGCTTGAAAAAGTATTGTTTCATTTTAATTATTAGTACAATTGTTATGAAATTTGCCTTACAGTTTCATGCATTCTTTAGGGGTCAATGATCTATACACATGTAAGCTTAATGTGTTTTAGAACAGAGATGTTGAAAACATTCCTAATTGTTCAATCACTCCAGTAAGTCAGTGATGTGTCTTTACAAACTTATTAAAAAAAAGTAAAATAGGTCTTTACCTCTTTCATACTTATGACATCTGTATCATAAGATGTAGAAATCATTCTCTCAAGAATACATCCATAATGCTAATAATCAGTTAATATTTTTGTTTACTTTTGTTGGAATCAATCTTACAACATCAACAATAAATAAAATAAAGTACTAGTTAGAGTATTTGAAACTTGAATCCTTCACTGCTATGCCTGTGCCAATGTTTAAACTTCAACAAAATTTTAAATTCCCAAGAATAAATAAATGAACACTGGAAAATGCACAAATGTATCACATCACTAAGCAGATCAAGAAATTTGAAAGCATAAAACCTAAAACATGAAATTGCTGTAACAAAATCAATATAGTTGTTCTTTGTTCAATTCAAAATTTTTCTTGTCATGTTACGTTCAAAGGTATATACTGTAATACGTAACCTAAGTAGAAGGTTTTAGTTACACTTTGTGAGTTCTGCTATATTTGTGGAGAAAATGCTGGTCATATCTCTCTTTAGTCTACTTCTGAATTGTGGTGCCATCATTTGTATTCCACTTTACTCCACTGAAGTCTTTTCACAAATCTTCAATAATGATGTTCCAACTGTATAAAATATATATGGAGTTCAAAGTGGAAGTGGAAACACACTGTAGTATTGACATGAGATTTGTTGATACCAAGTCAAATTTTTCATGTTTCAGCAAACATCAGTATGTAGTCATGATATTAGTAAAACAAAGATGCACAGATCAAGTTGGACCACGAAGGCAGATTAGGATGTACTTCAGGTACGACCTGGAGTGATATGGATGGCTGTAGCACTTGTAGATCTGAAATGAAAAATATGTTAATATACAGATAAGGTACTTCCATTAAGGCTGTTCTGAATGGTTATGAGTCATTGTCATGGTTAGTAGAGTACATGATCACCTAATAAGTCTACTTATTAGCAACTACTTTTTCTCCTTTCTTTATCACTAGATGCAAATTACTAGTTATTAAATCTAGTTATTAAAACAATAACGATTAATAATCAAACTTAGATGATTGTATAGGTTAATAACCATGGCAAAGATATAGGTGAGATGATAAAAGATACATTAAAATCCCCATGTTATCTTGTAATAAAAAATTAACAATAATTAGTACTGAAACTACTATTAATTTCACCTAAATAATTAAAGATTGATAACTGAAGCAACTGCTTTCGTTTCTATGTCTGCTAAGAAATTTAAAGGTAATTTAATTCCTTCTACTATTGATACTTATGATACAGTAATAACACACACTGGGTTGACAATCATGTCCTTATCTTTTCTCTTAATTATAATTTCAGGAAATAAGCTCTTTAACTTGTGAAGAATATAAAGCCCTTGTTGATCACAGTGAAAAAAAAAAGACTTAATTATGACAGAACACAATGAGTAAAGTTAAGTATTAATTACGATAGTTAATCACTTTATTATAAAGTGTCCTATCATTGGGCAGATTTTTTAAAAATTATTTAGTAATTAAATAATTAAAAGTCCAATCCATATAGCAATAACAAATTAGTTTAATTTTTCTTTATTTTCTAAAATGTTTCTACAATCACGTTCACTTGTAAGTTGTAGACCTAACTGCATGAACAATATTTCAACACTGACTTCATATCATCAGTTGTGTGAAAAATTTTGGAAATTCTGTTAAAAGATGCTTTGCAAAGTCATTTAACAAAGTTTAGAATTTTATTGGATAGTCAACATGGTTTCACTAAGAGAAAATCTTGCGTTACAAATCTTTGAAGATTTTTCAAAAAGGTTACTGCTTATGTAGATGAGGGTAAGGGTATAGATTTGGTGCATCTGGATTT
>NW_013666780.1:158785-181195 GCF_000517525.1 Limulus polyphemus
CCTGGGATGGAGGGGTTTTCATATGATAAGAGGCTGAAATCTCTCGAATTGTTTTCTCTTGAAAAAAGAAGAGTTAGGGGGGGATGTGATTGAGGTGTTTAAAATTGTAAAGGGAATTGATAGTGTTGATGTGTCATCTGTTTTTATATTTAACAATGAAAATAGTAGGACTAGGAGACACATATATACATTTTGGCAAGGTAGGGGTCATCTTCAGCTAAGACAGTTTTATTTTTCTAACAGAGTGGTTGGCCTTTGGAATGGGTTGCCTTCAGATGTTTTAGAGGCAGTAAATTTAAGTGAGCTTAAGAAAAAGCTTAAGTATATGGATGAAAAGGGCTAGGTTTAAAAATTTTTATCTTATTTTATAATCATTTAAATTTAGTTTTGAGGATGGAACAGCTGAGATAGACCAATAGGTCCATATTGTCCCAAAATATTATGTTATATTATGTTAAATATATGCCTAGCCCTGAGGCATTGCAAGACACTGGCAAATGGGGCCTGTGCCTTGATTCTATTTGACAGTGAGCCGAATCCCCAGTTGATGTCTTGATAAATCAGAATAGAAAAACATGATCAATATCGTATTGAAAAGTCAGAAATTTCTGTGCCTATGAGCCAAAGTCCCAAATATTTTAATTACCCATGGCCTAGCTTCAAATACAATGTTTCAATATAAACTGCAAGGCTTTCACCCTAACTTAATAGCTAGCTTTGTTAGATAATGAAACACATAACATACCACATAAATAAATAACAGAACAAATACAACAACTCTAATTGAATGCCCATTCACTACTTTCTATCTGAACTAACTGAATACTGTAGTATTTTCAAGTAAAACAGGTTTCTTGACAAGTATTAGAGGCAAACCTGCAGATAACAGCAGGTTCAATCAAGAAATAAAGGGAATGTTCTTTAATAGATAACTTGATTAAGTACCTCTAAGTGTGAAATAAAGAGTCTGGACAAATGCAAATAAATGAACTAAATCTTTATTTTAGCGAATAAACAGAAAACACAGTGTGCATACCTATGCAGACAAAATGAGTCCTTTCTACTAGGCTGTGTTTATCTCCACAGCTTTCTCTCCCTCAGGATTAAACTCCACAGAACTGAAACATGTTTTTAAAATTAGTCTTCTCTTGACAATCTCCTTATATAAACTGGCTGAAGAAAGCATGCCTGAATTCTACAGGAAAATATTGCTTTCCTCACCCAGTCAACATTGTCACCTTGAGGCCTTTGTTCCTTCACAGCATTGGTCAGCTGTTAAATTTGGTTAATGTAATAACTGGCCAGCAAAGGATATTACAGTGTCAATCCTTTTAACTCAGATGCTATATATTACTGCAAAATCCTCTTAGGTAGAGGAGATATCACCTACTACTGAGAACAAAGAAATGAAGAAACTAGAACAAGGTAATCTTAACGACTTTCTAGACCATGTGTTGTCATTATTACAACATGGAAACTAAATAACTGAAAATTTTTTTAAATTTCACTAAAGCAGTTAGAAAACTTATGATATCGCTGCATATCATATTACTCAAATTTATATCTGTATCCTCATTTCTAAATATTTTATACATTTAATCATTACATCATTAATACAGCCAGCAGCTCCATCTAACAAACAATTAGAACATTAAAAATACAGTTTACAACAATGATTAGAAGATTTGTTAAACTAAGTAAAGATATTGCATTTACAACAGAAACAAAATTACGGAAGTAATCAGTTACAATAGGCAAAAGCCTAAAGTAATTCAATATGATATAATGTTGAAATCTTGCCAGTAATGAAAGGTATAAAAACTAGTTGGTAAAGTTAATATTTTCCTTACCTGAAAATGTATTTTCAATAGATACTCATCTCCATGCACAGATTAGCCATTTCCTCTTGAAGTCTAGCTATTCTGTCTTACAGATTTGCATGCCACAAGCCTTGTGAAACCCCACCTAAAATTCACATGAAAACATGCAAATTTGAGCTATAGAGTGATGACATATCATGCAGCAAAACCCTCCACCAGTAGGAACATCACACATCTCATTGCAAAAATGCTCCCTCTACAGTTACACATGAAAATCTCCATTTTTTGACAATGCAAACACAAAAAGTTCACCAGGAAAGTGGGGAGGAAGGGTGGGAACATGCATGGATGTATCTTCTGGAAATACATTTTCAGGTGAGGAAAATTTAAACTTCAGATACAATGACTCACCTCTATGCACAAATTAGCAAGAAGCCTGAAAGGTGTTGCAGGGTTGGTATAATAGGTAGATGACCATCTGACATCTTGTACACAAGGCCAATCAGTATAGTAAGGTTGAAGCACATTCAGACTGTACCAAGTATGCTCACCTCCTTGACCATCAGTCTCTATAGTTCAATACCAGCCATGAAAGAAGTATCCGTGCACAGCTCCTCAACTGTCATACAATAAGGGCCCATGCCAGCCACAGAAGAAGGGCATTGCAGTGGTCACAAAATAACAATGCTTATGAAACTACCAGTCAACCATGAGGCTCTACAAACTTATTGCCAGCTGTGGGAGTAGGGTTAACGAGTGATACATCACGGTTAGATATTAAGAAATATCAATAACTCTGCAAGCATAATTGGTGGGGTTATATTTTTGTAAGAGGAGGTAAAGGAGAGATGTTGTATATAGACAAGTTGGAGTGGTCTGTACTCCAGAAAAACCCCTGTCCCACTTCTCAGTGTAAAGGAACTCTGTGTTTTAGCACCCACTTTCAGGTCCCAATTGGTGAGAATTCTCCATAGTTCAACACCTCAGTGGCTGAGAGCTGGTAAGTGATAAGGGTCTCCCCCCTGCTCCATACAAGGGGAAGGGATTTGCATAGGGGAGACCCAGAAAATGTGCCCAGATCCCCATTGGTCTTTCAGTCCAGAAACGTCATTTTCTGGTGACAGTGCAATAGGTAACTGTGAAACCCTATTTTTAAAAGCCAACAAAGAAGGAATAAGTACAACACTGGTGCTGGCTTTTTCCATGATAATCCATAGAATGGATACAGTCTGGATCAGATTAGAAAAAGTTAAGTAAAATACCATGAGTAGGATTCCAGTGGTCTTGCAGAACACCCCATCTCACAGTGGGCACCAATTGGGCTAGAGTGGATGGTCTGAGCTCTTTCTGTTGTACTGGCCTGAAGTGGAACTTTGGGTAAGTATACCCTGTGAGGCAATGCTAGTTGCCTAGTGGAATCCAAAAGTAGAAGAACAGTGAGAAAGGAATAAGAAATTGAATACTCACACCCATTACAGGTGCAAGGTTAATATTAAAGAATAGCTGTTGGTGTAGGCCTGTATGCTTCTGGAGACAAGACAGCCAGATAGTGGAGATAGTTAAATGTAAGACCATTGATTATGGGGTAGACCACCCTGGAGGAAAGGGGAAAAATCTAAAGAAAGGAGACATGAGAGAGCATACAAACATCCACCATCAGAGATGCACATACAAGATATATGAAATCGCAGATCCAATCCATAATTGGGTAATGTGAGAGGCCTGAGGTAAAGGACGTGTCCCAGTTATGAAAAGATAGTGAGAGGAACCACAAGGAGGAAAAGCGTGACAAAACACCAAGCAGCCAAGACAGGACAAGACCAACTGTCTGGAACAGAAATAACACCAAAAAAGAGAAATTCAAAGAGGGGATATGGGAGAAAGGAGTGACCACTTCCCCTGTCCTGGAATACAAGGAAAGGAAAACCAGCCAGGATAAAGGAGAAGGGAAGATCAGCAATGAGGAAACGAGTATAGATATGTGTGCAACAGCTCTCAATGATAAGTAGGAATATGACTTGTAAGTCCAAGGAGAGCAAAAACATCTACTAGTGGTGCTATAGAGACCCCAGTAAGAGCATGGAGAACCACAATGACAATCCAATCAGGCTAGAAATAGGAGGGGGGGGGGGCAGTGGATATGCAAGGAATGAAAGAGGCAACTTAAGAATAAGCAACTATTTCTAAACATCAACTATTGTGTATATGGAAAGAATCAATGAACCATGACCAAACACAATATTCTAAGTGGGAAATGGTAAGAAGGAATTAACCATGTCTAAACATTTTTTCCTATATGTACATGTAAAGGAGTAATGAACTATGTCAAAAATTTAACTCCAATGAGCAACACATTAGGGAGTAATGAACAATTGCAAAACAATATCTTCTATGTAGATATATTAAGGAGTAAAAACTAGTCCCAAACCTTAACAAGGATGTGTACATGGCAAGGAAAAATTAACCAAGATTTTTCATCCATACATATGAAGAGGTAATGAACAATTTCAAAATAATATCTTCTATGTGGACATGTTAAGGAGTAATAACTAGAATCAAATATTAACAGTTATGTGTGCACAGCAAGGTATAATCAACTAAGTTAAGCATTATCTTCCATGTTTACATGTGAAGAAGTAATAAACAAGATGTAAACATCACCTATGTAAACATGTTAAAGAGTAAGACCTAGAACTAAAGATTAACATGGATGTACACATGGCAAGGAATAATTAACCAAGACTAAGGATGATTTTCTGTGTGTACAAGTGAAGAAGTAATGAACAAGAACTCAACATTATCATCTAGGTATACATATTAAAGAATAAGGAACTAGAATCAAAGATTAATAGTTATGTATACATGGCAAGGTATTATCAATTAAGACTAAGAATTATGTACCACAAGTACATGTGAAGAAATAATGAACAAGATGTAAAAATTACCTTCGACTTGGACATATTAAGGAGTAGTAAACCAGAACAAAATATCAATGACTATGTGTTACACGTGAGAGAGCAACTAACTCTAACTACACATTAACATCTATGTGTACATGTGACAGATAGATAAACTATGACTAAACATAATATATTTAGTGGTATATGTTAAGGAGTAAGTAATTATGATTAACCATTATTGTCTAACTAGTTCAAGTTTATGGGTAACGAACTAATTCTAAATGATATACTGTATGTGGACATGTTAAGGAGTAATAAACAATGTCTAAACAATAACTTCTATATGTTACCTGGTAAGGCAGGAAGGATGAGGCATAAGACAGTGGGAAGAAACCCGAAGTAACTGTTAGCTATGGCACTAACAGGGGAGAAGAAAGGAAACAACAGGTACAAAGCATATGTAAGGCAGGAAAAGTCAAGAGATATTCAGTAGGTTGAGAAGTACCGGGTACAAAAGTCGCTCCATTTCGTACTCCTCAACTTCAGCTTCAAAATCTGTGAAGGGAAATGTGTGGCAGAGATGATAGAAGAGAGTCCAGGCTGCAACATGAACCCCACCATACACTTGACAATGTTACATTACTCTTCTTCTTACTGTATTTGTCAACCCGAATGGCACCTTTTGCAATACATGATGGCTGTCATGATCTCAACAGGCAAGAACTTCCTTAGTTTGTGGTAACTGTGAGTGATATTTGTACTCACATCAGCAGACAAATAATTCACATTAATCTGTGAATTTATAGTGAAAGGCTGAAAATACAAAGTAAAATTATTGAAGTATTTACTTCAACAAGTCTCAGAAAAAATAAACACATCTTAGCACAACTGTGCCAAGGAAAAGAATGAGGATATTTGTGCGTGCATGTAAAGGGAGCATATGCACAAGGAAGTGTGTCACACTCCTATTGGTGGAAGGGTTTGCTGCAGGATACATCATCACACAGTAGCACAAATTTACATGTTTTCACATAAATTGCAGGCAGGAGTTTCACAAGGCTGGTGGCATGCAAATCTCTAAGGCATAATAGTGTAACTTCAAGAGAAAATGGCTAATCTGTGCATGGAAGTGAGTCATCATATTCGAATTTAGAGTTAATGAATTTTTGCTCTAGAACAGTAAACATCCAAATATAAAATATACAGATTAACTCTTCTGGGCATATTTTGAAGTGAGTATAGATATACATATATCATCTTTTGAGTTAAACACTAATTTTAACGGTTTCTTTCCTTTAATAAAATTAACTAAGTAAATGATTTTGTTCATAAATCACATTATGAATTCCTTTGAAACTTAATAAACTTAACAATTATATAATTGATGCTAATATTCATGATATAATGAAATAAGTGATCACTTCTAAAATTGTAGTTTGATCTTCCTATGAAATCTGTTGAAACAGATAAGTCTCAATATGATAAGAATAAGTTCCCTTCTAGACAGAGTTTAACCATAAATTCAAGTTAGATGCATATTTAAAATGGTTTTTAGAATGAAAAATGTATATCATTTAAAAGTGTGCTTCCAGGAAAAAAAAAAAAGTAATTTGCTGTTCACAAAGCATAAATTAACATGTCTTTACTGAGTATTAGACAGGATCCATCAACAGATGTTTTTTTTTTTATATGAAAACATACCAGAAATAGTATGGAAGTCTCTGCAGACAGTATATGAAATTGGCACTGTTAATAATAGAAGTAGATGAGGTAGAAAACCAGAACTCTCCAAAGTGACCCTTAAGTACCTCAGGCAATGTTCTTTAAATCACAAGATGCATAATGTCATTATTATGCAGCAAAAGTCCTCCACCAATAGGAGGACAACACATCTTGTGCACTAAACTCCCTCTATACTTCTGCACTCATGAAACTTCCTTCTTTGATGAAGCAAGGAACAGTATGGTGCAGCAGAAGTGGAGAGGAATGGCTATAATGCAGGAGACCACATCTCATCTTTTCCAGGGTATACTCTTTGTCCAGGAAAAAGGTAGGAAGAGGCAAATGAGCCCTACGTGTCGCAGTGATGGACAGAATAAGAATATGGCCATCCAAGAATTTTCATACAAAAGGTCGGAGAGCCAATGGTTGGGGCATTGTTCAGAACATACCTTGTGCTCACTTCAACTCTAATGTTAAGACTATTAGACCAGCATCTGCTGTGGAAGAAGGGTATACAATTCATGCCATAGAGTGTGAAATGGTGTGTGTGGATGCCTCAACTCCACTGAACAGATATCAGCTGTAGAAGGAGGGCACATGTGTATAGTGTGTTCACCTTGACTCTACTAAACAGAATTCAGCTGCAGGAGGGGAGCACAGTTTATTAGCTCACCTCACTCAACTAGACAGGTAACATCCGCAGGAGGAAAGCACCAGTGTATAGTGTGCTCACTTTGACTCTACTGAACAGACATTAGCTGCATGAGGAGGCACTGTTTATTAGTGCATGCTCACCTCACTCAAATGAACAGGTGATGTCCACAGGAGGAGGGCACGTGTACAGAGTTTGCTCACCTCAATTCTATTGCAGAAGAAGGGCATGATATAGTGGTGCATACTCATCTTGACTCTATGGGACAGTTGCAAGGAAGAGGGCACAGATCTTGTAATGTGCTCACTCAACTATAATGAACAGTTGCAAGCTGTAGGTGGAGGGCACAATCTTGCAATGAGCTCACCTCTGCTGAACAAATGAAGATTGTAGGATGAGGGCACAGTATCATATGGTGTGCTTGTCTTAACTGTACTGTACAGATTCAGACCAAAAGAGGAAGGCACAAGTGGAATGTTATAAGTATAGTTATATGATGGGTGACCTGTACTAAGATGACAGTATCACCACCACCCTACTTTCCACTGTTTGGTACCCATTATTCTAGCCCCAGTGGTTAGGTCCTAGTCAGTGAGGATTCTCTATGGTCCACCACCTTAACAGCTAAGAACTGGTAAGTGGCAACAGTCTCCTGTGCTACACTCAAAGAGAAAACTGGGGAGAAATTCATGGTGGGGAGACTCGGAGAAAATGCCTGGAACCCCATCTGTCCTGTTTCAGCTGGAAAGGTCTTTTTGGAGACAGTGCAACAAGTGACCATGTCTCCATTTTGAAAAGAGAGCAAGGGTAAGCCAGTGAAACAGGCAGAGCACCCACTGGTGCTGTCTTTTTCCATGATAGTCCAAGGAATAGGTATGGTTTAGACTGGAGAGTAGTCGGATATATAAATGTACTGCAAGGATACCTCAAGTGCTCTTGCAGAACATCCCAACTCAACAGTGGGCATATGTGGAACCAGGGCAGATGGTATGAGCATTTTTTGCTATTCTGGCTTGAAGGGAAATTAGTATACACTGGAAGGCACCACCAGCCATCTGGTGGGATCCTGTAAGCAAATGCTGTAATAAGAAAAAAGAAATGTATTCACATCTCTAAAGATAGTGGGTAGACTGTAAAATAGTGAATGGAAGCAAGCAGTAACCTTCAGGATATGAGATATCCAGGTAGTGAAAATAGATGTAATCCACATGCCAGCCTGAAGAATCTCATTCAGAAGCTGTCAGAAACAAACAGCGAGGGAATAAGTGAGGTGAAGAATATGATGGGATGAAATGTGGAAGTCTGTGAGTATCGATCCCCAATGAGAATCAGACAAAACATAGAAGTTGATGGACCCAACCTGTAAGAGTAGAAGGAGATATGTCCCTGGAGGATGTGGAATCGCAGGGAATAATGAGTCCAAAATGGGAGCCTTGGAAGTGAGAGGTACATGCCTAATAGCAACAAATTGCATGAACAGGATATAAAAGTCTGTCTGGGTCTGATCAATCATAGAAGTATGAAATAGAAGTGAGGGAGATAGCAGAAAAGAAGCAGTCACCTTCCCAAGCAACTGAAGTCTTAAGAAAGAATGACCAGACAGGATAAAAAAGAATATAAGAATGGTGGAAAAGGGTAAAGGAAGAATCGATAGCATAAAGAGCTGAATGATGGTGACAACAGATGAAAAGAAAGTAGAAATAGGTCTTAAGAGAAAGGTGGTATAAGTTGCAAGTTGTCAATGGCTCAAAAGGAGCATGGGTAACGTCATGCAGGATGACATTGAGATCCCAATTGAGCATGGAAACAGGGCGAGAAGGTCTATGGATAAGGAAGGACTGTACAAGGTAGAGAGAACTGAGGGGGGTATCACAAAAGGTGAAAAGTTGAAGACAAGGCAACAAAATAATCAGTAAGAGTGAAGACAGCTAATCTACTGTCGAACAGCCAAGTAAAAAACAAGGAGAGATGGCTGACAGTAGAATGATCAGGAGCAAGGTAGCAATGAATGGACCAACACTGAAAGACAAGCCACTTACACTGGTAGATGAATGACAAGAATGAGAAAGGAAAAAAAAACTGCTCATTTCAAAAATCCATCCAATGATGTGAGGTTGAAGTAAGAGAGAGTGTATGAGTGGTAGGGGAAGAGGGGGACAGTTGGGCAGGCAGTGAAGAAGATGACATGATAAGGAGTATTGCAAATCGAAGCCAAGGCCCATGGCACAATATGGAGAGGTCATTGTGCATATCTGAAAATATGAGACCAGTCTAGACTAAAAAATTTACAAACAAAGCTGAAGGATGAGAAACAGGAGACCAAAAGAGGGAAAGCTTTGTATTGTGAGGGGTGGTGAAAGCATTGATGAGTTGAGTCCCATCAGGAAATCTGAGGATGAACAGACCATTCTGTAGGCAGAACACAGTATGGAAAAGAGAAAAGGTCTGCAACTATTTTCATAACACATGGCAAGCAATTAGACAAGCCTGTTGAGAATTGGCCCAATGAGAAAGGTCAAGGGTTTGAAAACAAAGGATCTGTATTGGGTACCCCTTTGGAAGTTGATGCAGGAAACTACCATGGAGTTGTCAGAGTGGATCATAACTAAATGGTCCACACTGAAGAGTAGCAAATGTGACATTTCTGACACACTGACAGAAGCTTGAGCTTGTTGATGTGAAGAGAGGACTCATCCTGGGTCTAACTGCCTGATGTGAGACTGTTATTCAGAGATGCTCCTCAACCAGAGAGGGAGCATTGGTGAAGAGGTGTAGGTTCAGTTTGGGTGAAGGTGATAGAACACTGATGGTGGTATTGAATCAGTCAAGCCACCAAGAGATCCTTGAGTAGAGGAGGAGACAGGAGAACCATTGAGGTCAAAGGTTCCCATGTGTGGTTCTACTACTCTTGCAAGAACCATTGGAGAAGGCACATATGAGTACAACCCAAAAAGATAAGTGGTTTCAATGAAACCTTGGTCCAAAAAGTGATAAAACCTGTCATTTAGTATGAGAAGGAGAGTCTTACATCCTGGTGACTGAAAGTTCCAGAGCTCACATGCAGATAGGAGAAGGTTGGACATGATTGAGAAAAAGAGTTGAGGAAAACTCTCAGGTGAACAAGATACTGGGTGGGAGTGAGAAAGGATATGGAAGTTTTTTTTCTAGCCACCCGAGACAGGTGCCATCCCTCAGAAGAAGGGTAGACTTTTCTCATGAGTGTGGCAGGAAAAGCCAGTTGTTCATGTAATTATGGATTTGCAGAACTAGCCCATGCAGACGGCAAGCAAAGGCCCAGACCACACAGTTGAAGGCATATGGGGTTGACACAATGCTGAATGGAAGATCCCAAAACTGGAAGATACAATCCCAATGAATAAAGTGAAGGAAACATTTGAAGGAATCTAAAATTGGCATGGGAAGGAACCATCTCTTCTAGGCATATAAGATAGATGTGATCTGTCGAAGGAGGAAAGTGAACTGGGTGAGGGCTGAGACAGGGAGGGGAAGAAAATTGGAGAGAGAGTCTGTGAATTAGAACAAGAGTAACTAATCGGTCTGTGGAGATATGTGACCAAAGGTGTGAGAACCACAACAGATGAGCTCTCACAATATTTGGTTTTACTTGGTAGTCACCGACAAGCCTGGCGAGACTCACATCAGGTGGAAGGGGGAGGTCAAAAGGTGGGGATAGGAAGATGGGAAACTGAGGGTCTTGGACGAGATTGAGTGGGATGGTGGGTTTGGAACATTCTAGAAACCAAGGATGCAAGCAAAGATTTATGAAAGGCAGCTTTCCTTCATGATTCAGTTGGATCATGACTACTCCAAAAAACTTCAAGGTGAAGAAATGGGGTGAAGATGAGGTCTCATAGGAAGGAGAGAGGAAGTTGAACTTGGGAAAGGAGAGTAACCCTACTCAACAACAAGTGAGCAGGGAAAAAGCAAAAGAAATGGAATGGGCCATGGTAGAAAAGAGAAGAGAAGAAGAATTACCATTAAATTCATCTGGGCATGGTGAAGTGTCTCTGACATCAGGTGTAGAGAGGAAAGGTAACAAAGCACAGAAAGACGTATCTGGGAAAGATGAGAGAATTGGGCACTGGATAGCAGAACTGACCCCAAAGGGTCTGCCCCCTAGCAGAAGAGAGAGATTTTAAAGTTTGTGAATCGAGAAAGGGGAAGTTAGAATAATGGTAAGCCAGGATAAAGGAATCTGATAAATGAGGAGGACAAGGCATGTGGTCAGAGAAACAAAGACGGTCTAAAAAGGAATTAGCATGAATGCCAATATCAGGAGAAAGGGGGAAAAAGGGTTAGGATTGTAAAGGAGGGAATGGGAATAGTCACAGGGGCAAGAAACAGAATGGAACAAACCTGTGCTATAAGGTCCTGATAAGATGAGGAAGTTTGAGGTCTATCTTCAAAAGGAACTGAAGTTCCCAAGGTATAACCAGGATGGAGAAACAAACGTTCAAACTCATTCTCCTCAAACTCCCCTTCAAAAAATGGGAAGGAACACCTGACAAATGGATGGAAGCTGAAGTTCTCAACTACATAAGGAAACCCTCTACCCTATGCAAAATGGTAGTCACGTCATCCACATTCAATGTGCCTCTAGTAACCATATTTGAAAACTTAACTTGTGTGAGGAAATTCTTCCCTCACAGGAGAACTTGAAGATGTTGCATGAACTATTGAGTTTATAATTTGAAAAAAGAAAAGGAAACTAAGTCCCTTAATCTACTCAAGTGTAAGTACATTGTAAAAAAACAAAATATATTTGATAAATTCAGTACCAAGGAAAAGAATGAAGATTCATGAGTGCAAAAGTACAGAGAGAGTGAGTGTGCAATGAGATGTGTCACCCTCCTACTGGTGGAGGGCTTTTGCTGCATAATAATGTCATTATGCAGTAGTACAAGTCACAAAAAATCTCATGAGTTTAGATGGAAGTTGTCTGAAGGCTAGTGACATGCAAATCTCTAAGGCAGATGCAAGGGGAAGATAGCTTAATTGTGTACAGAAGTGTGTAACATCTCGGAAATGCAATGTACTATAAGAACTGAATGATAAGGCTATGAACAATCATTTTGTTGTTGTTTTTGCAATAGCTCTCACAACTTAATGTGGTGATATATATATGGTCTGGTCTAAACATTTCATGAACACTCAGTGACATATTTGGCATATGGTATATTGAATGTCCCCAAGAGACTGGTGAATTACCACTCCAGAAGATTACATTAATACCTTCTGTTTGCCAACAAGTACACAAGAAGTAACTTGTGATATTGTAAAATAATAAAAATTCTAATCCAGGAAAATACATAGATTCCTTGTTCATTAAAAAAACACTACATTAAATCCTGATTGCGACTGTTTTTGACCAAAGATTCAATGAAATGAACATAATATTTTTCATTACTTTGAATTATATGTAACAAATGCCGTTTATTCTGATTAAACAAAGCATGCACTTGTGATAACGCAAAATTACACCTAAACAAAAATACCTGATCTCCACAAAAACGAGATTTTGATATATCATAAAGAAGAATATGTAAAATACTTTTTAACAGGTGCCAAGACACAGCGTTGAAGTATAAAATAAAAACTCATTTGCTGCAACACAAGCAAACAGAGGGAAAAAGTAAACCACAAAGTGAAATAAAGATGACAAAGCACATATGATCAGCAGTCTGAACAGTACTGTGTACCAAAGTAAACTTCCACACCGCGTCTTGACTTCTTCAAGGTCAGAGTTCAACCTCTTATAAAAGCACAAAAATATGACACACATTCTCCTTAATGCTAACCAATTCCAAAAGCGCACCAAGATGCAGAAGGATCTCTGTTCCATGTGAAAGTTGCAAGGTATCGTCCAAACACAAAGTCAAGAAGGACAAAATGTAACCATTCTATAAAATTGTAAATAAAGTACTTGACCAGTCAAACTGCAAAAAAGTAACACCCGGGGTTGAATTAATTATGTCACCTCTATCTGGTTCAGTGTGTTTCAAAACCAGAATTTAGTAAAAACTAATAATTTTGTAAATAAGAAATGCATACTATGGGAGAGTACAATACGTATTATTTTCATACTTTTTGGTATATCCAGGTACAATTCAACTAAGGTTAGAGATATAGCAGATAGGTCCACTAGATAAGAGGAAATTTGCTCAAGATATTGAGTTGGTGTTAAATGAAATAAACACTGGACATAAATTGTTTAAAAAAATCCACAATATTTAATATGGGGATCTTTACTTCTAACTATTCAATTTGAAAGTATGCACCAGACAGTTTAAGTGTCATCATTGCTTAGTTTGCAAGAAACCTTACATTTACCCAGAGCACATTGCACTACCCAAAGCTAGTACTTCGCAAGAAACAGTTTGGTGTATGTTAAGCCATTGCTCCAAGTTGTAATGGAATTATTTAAACAAACTTATAAAGCCAGATAAATTAAAGTAGTATTGGGACATTTATTATAGTGTCTAATAACTTTTTGTTCTAAAATGCATATTGAAAAGCTACATGAAATATTTTCCAAACAACCAACACAGTAAGAAAAAAGTAGAGTTAACTGAAGTATGGCATCCAAATGCAAATTGCCTAAATGCCTAGTGTATTCTAAATTTCATATTTTTATTCATATCTTCTTAATGTGTTGTTATATAAATTCCAAGGTACAATAATAAAACAGCAGATGTGAAAAGGTTAGAAGCTGAAGCTGTTAGGATGAATAATTGTAATTGTCTGTTATAAACAGCACTCCTAAAAAAAAATAGGTATTATTGATTTTAGTTCATATTTTTCAACTTTTTTTTTTCATTATACATTCATGGTTTTGTTACAATAAGTACTAGGATGAAGAAAATAAGAGATAAAATATAAAGTTTTACCAAAAAACAGCTTTTGATATTAATTAAGGAGAGTTGATAGGTCATGCAAATTAAATAAGAAAACTGTAATAGGAAAAGAAATATTTTTATTCTTAGCACAAAAATCAACTATGACTCAGAATGACTTAGTAAAAGCTTCATAAATTCAGACAAATCTTTAGTAGAAATACTTTATTAAAAAATTTGCATTTTTCTATACAAAAGATTCAATGTTTACTGAAAACTTGCCAAATTTTGTGAAGATACACTTAGTAAATTAAGCAAAAAAAGGTGGAATACCTTTCAAAAAACCTGTAATAAGCTCATGAGACAAGAAAACTGTTCTTAAACCATGCTGAGTATCATTTATTAACTTTTGACATTCAAGATGCTTTTTTCTTGACTGTAACAACAGATTTTAACAACTTGCCAGCAACAGTAATATAGTTTTACTGTTCCTTCTTGAATTCTTATAGGTAGTTTTTAAATAATTAATATTCTATATTACTAAACCTTGCATGCACCAGTGACAATGCATGAAAGTTTTATGCCCCTCTCAATTGCCCTTCACGATATTTATCTCGTGATACTCTCCACCTACGTCAATGCGCCATCTATCCTGGTACTGTATATAAGTACCTCATTCAGATAATGTTATCACTTTTTCAAGACTAATTCAATCTCTAACACTGGCTCTTAGTGGGAAAGAAGGGCGGGAGAGTGTCAGCAGAGGTAAGTATTATTGGAAATACCTTTTCAATTTAGGAAAATGTTAACTTCCAAAACATACTTACCATCCATTGATATTTATAGCTAGAATCCCATTGACCTCAACTTATTTAATCCAAAGACTGGCAGGGAAGGATTCCCTTATGCTTTACTCATGATAGTCCATGAGTGGTGGTCCATTATAGATCAGTAATACCACCTGGTCAGCTCCTAGGTGGTCTAATGGAACACCTCATTTTTAACAGAGCCTGTTGCAACCTGTAAAAAGTATATTCAATTGGTATTTGCTAGGGAGGAATTAGTTTGATAAAAACACACCTGTCTGGGCAACACCTGCCACAGAATGAGATCCTGTGAAAACAATGTAAGGGACCCTGAAAGTTACAAATAAAAATACTCACCCCCTCTGGATAGTTTAGCAGAAATGGTGAAGATAACTACAGGGGGTAGGGAAAAACCCTCAGATGAATAGATGATCAGATCATGCAAATAAAGTGAGATAAAGGTATTGGGGGAGATTCACATACCAGTTCACACCATGACACCCAGCAAGCAATTTGACCGGGTTGCTAAGGGCATAGAAAAGCAACAAATCTGATGAGATGTGACTCACTTCAAAGAGAGCCCAGAATAAAAATCATTGTCTAGTATCTCAAAAGGTATTAGTGCAGGACAACACAAAAACTTCAGAACCCTCACTGAACATGACCAAGATCAAAATCTGATTGGTCATAGAAGGGAGAAATGGTGAACAGATGAATTGGAGAAAAGGACTGAAACTCTTTCCTGTCTGACGGTGTGTTGAGTAAGAAGAACTGGTCTACAAAGGTAGAGAGAATAAGAAAGTGGTCTGTGGACAAACAATGCTAATCAGTCTGATGTCTATGGGTCAGCAGCCATGAAAAATAAACCTGCAGGTAAAGGCATTTATAAGAGTTAGGTCACAAATAGGTTTGAAGACAGAACACATAATTTAACTGTAATATACTTGGTAGGTAACTGGAATGGTCATTTGAGACCAAGAACAAAAAGCAACTTTGGAAATCTGGAGAATACTGGGGACTCAAAAAATATGTATTTGCAATAATCAAATGGTAGTCAATAAGGCTGCATTAAACAATGCAATTGTGGAAAATGCAAAAACCTCTGCCAAAGAACCAGGTAAAAAAAAAATGTGTTATGGTTGACACTACTGATTGGAATAGGTTCTACCTCCTCTCAATACACCATTGCCGATATGCAAGTCATTATCGTTGACAAATGTACCTTTCGGACTTAGCAAAATCTGAGACAGACACATGGCAACCTTAGAAATTAAACCCCAATGCCGTGGGAAATAAAACATAACATCTATACCAAAAGCTTGAGCTTCTATATAGCCAGATGTACCATATCAGATCATAGCTGCCTCCACATAGACAGCCTAAAAAGAAATGGAAGAGTTGGACACATCAGAAGGGACCACAGAAGCAGAAACCCGTGCGTAGCAGCCAATTTGGTGCATTCAACAGGAATTGACAATGATTTAAAACTAATCATATTTACTACCCTGGGTAACATATGAAATAGAGAGAAGGCTTCGAGTTGTAATCTCATCCTATCCTGATGGAATGCATCTATCGCAAAAGCCCAAAGATGAGTTACTGGAAACCAACTTGCCAGTAGTTGATGATCCAATGAGAGGCCAACCCACCAATTAGAGTGGCAAAATGAGAGCCAATCCAACAGAACCTTGTAATGGATTGAGACAATTAACCTGCTACTACAGGCATTCCTGTGGAACATGGCAAGCTAGCAGGGTGATAGAACAGAAAAGGTACTGAGAAAGGAAGTCCAAAATTTGAAAACAATGATACCTAGACCACGCACCTCCTTGATGAGAAACACAAGACACTACCATGGAATTATCAGAGTGAAGCCTGATAATTTATCCCTTAATAAGTCCAGACCATGAAGCATTGCCTGTTGAAGAGCAAGAAAGAGGAAAATATTGTGTAGGGAATCTTCTTCATCTGTGCATAGATCCTGGAATTCCTGACTTTTGGTATATGCACCCCAAGGCCTTCATGAAGAGATGGAACTCTGGATGAGGTGGCAGTAGAGAAACCTATATCGTAGTAGTGTCCTGACTTAACAACTCCTCGAGATGAAAAAATGACTAAGGAAACTGGGAAAACCAGTGAATCAATGTTTATTATCTCCTGGCCGCATAAAGACCAATAAAAGGATTGCTTGTGTTCTCATCAAAAAGACAAGAAGGATTTTAGTGATGCCCACATTCCCAGAAGAGAAAGAACCATCCATGCAGTGGGAGAAGGAGAGGTAAATAAGAGTGTGGCATCCTATTCTATACATTGAGCCTGACTAAGAGATGAGATGAAAAATAAAAAATATCCAGAGTGATGACATATAGAATTGGAGCAAGAACAGATGTCTCAATCCTGAAAGGGAAACCTGCCTTGGTTGATTCTAAAAGTAGAATGAAGGTGACGAGAACCCATGTGAAGCCAATGCAAGTCCAAAGGTTAAAACTCAGAGCTGCAGTACCTGACCTTTGTGCACAACAAACGCAGATAGGTGCTGACTACAACCAACTTGGACATCTACAATCTCAGTAAAAAAATCAACACAGATTGAGGAATGAGGAATTTGTGAATCTTGGAAAATCTAGGTATTGATATGGATAAGTGAGAAAGATTGAGGGCTGGACACTAATACCCTGTCTGCATAGGCCCAACAACTGACAAGGAATAAAAACTTTGAAGAACTAGCACAACTCTCTCACTATCCCCAGACCAACCAAATATAGATCACCCTAGAACTAATGAGTTCCAAATCCCGGTGAACTGTAGGAGATGGAAACACTATAGGTTGGGTGGATAAGAGTGGTGAAAATGTGAACTGAACAACTAATTGTGACTATGACCTCCTGTAGGAACCAATGTAAATCAATACTCCAATGACAACAGGGATGAATGTAGAACTGAAAATTGACCCAACATGCATGTTAACAATGGATTCAGCTCGTCATCAATGAAATTGGTGATCCTGATAGTCTCCCAATAAAATTAAGTGAAAGGAAAACAAAATGTTGAATTTTGGAGTTGTAAGTCCGTAGACTTACTCTGTCCCATCAGGAGACACTGAACTTCTCAGGTGAACTACAAAGTCCACCTTTGAACCTTGAAAATTCAAGGAGCAGATGTAGTATTTGAGAGTCGGAAAATGTTTCCATCCAGTGGTAGAAAGCTAAATCACGAAGTAACAACATTGTGTCGTATAAGGCCTAACTGTCCCTTCATGTAACTGAGAAGTAAACCTTTCAGCATGAGCCACAGATCTGTGTATGAAGAAAAAACTAAGCATTTGTTCCCAGACCTTTCAGCCATCAAGTAATGTGCAGGCTCAAAAGCAACATCACACATTCGAGGAACCAACAGAAGACAAACAAATCAAAGGCAGCTTATCCTAAAGTGGCCTCCTTTTCTACTGTAAGCTGCTGAAGTAGAAACCTGCCGAATATAAAGCAATGAATCACCATTCCTCTTTAGGTGTTACCATATTTTGAGTACTATTACACCATCAATATCAAATTAGCTTTTGCAGCACAATTACCAGAACTTTCCCTGCTTTGAAAACACAGTGGGATAAGGTTTATCAACTTGTTGAAAGTATAATGGTTACAATGAGAATTGTCTAAAATATTATCAAATGCTTATGCTATGGCTTTGTAGAAAGTCTAGGCCGATCCAATAAATTTGGATGCTGATTGATAAGCAGACATTTCCTGCAGAGTTTATTCAAATCCCGGCTCTGAAAACACAGTGGGGTAGGATTTATCAGCTTGTTTACACAGTACAGTAGTTGCAAACAGAATTGTCTAAAGTACTGTACAAAAGTGAGAGAAAATATTTACAATATGGCTCTGTACAAAGTTGTATCCGATCCAATAAAGTTGGGTGGTTGGGATTTAGTGGTAATATAGGTGTGAAAGCGCTTATGAGCATCCTGTTTCCTATTTTACATGCTTATACAGTAGCCAATAAATGCATAGTTTCCAATATTTTGTAAGGTACAGTGAGGTTTTGGTTACCATATATTACATATGTATATATATATATTATTACTATTTACAAATAAATATTTAAATTTTAGTTATTTTTCTTAAAACATAGAACAGTAAATAAAAAATATTCAGAAAACAATGATCTCCACTACTTACGATGTTTTGAAGTTCTTTTTTGCACTTGTGAGTCATACATGCTAACCCTCATTGTAAGCCTTGTCCAAATTCATATGTCGATGTAAAAAAAATAATTTTTGTTGACCTTATATGTGCATGTTTAAATACCAAAAAATTATAAAATACTATACCAATGCTACTGTAGTTCAGTAAAAAAAAATCTAATTTCTGTTCAGAAAATAGCATTGATCATAATACTTCATACTCTCCAACAATATAAGATCTTTTTTCTCATAAGTAACTTAGAAAGACTAACAGAATTACATAGAGAAATGTAGAGCTTATAACCATAAAAAAGCAGGAGCAGATAAACAAGTCTTCTCAAGTGATCAAGTGGTGGGTGGAGCCAATATGATGGATTCAATAAATATTATATCTCAGCAAAGGTATGAGGTTCTTATTTTATATTCTAGTTTGCCAATATTGGAAATTTGAGTTTATAATTTATATGCAAACTATAGACATTGTATTGTGGGCATCATAAAATGTAATCTGAACAAACCCAGAAGATAACATACCAGTGTAACACACAAAAATCGATATTTAGTTGTTTTTAATTTACTTTCAAATTAAGAAATTAACAAATGTATA
Source organism: Limulus polyphemus (assembly GCF_000517525.1). Taxonomy (NCBI): domain Eukaryota; kingdom Metazoa; phylum Arthropoda; class Merostomata; order Xiphosura; family Limulidae; genus Limulus; species Limulus polyphemus. The sequence continues at coordinate 178,330 of NW_013666780.1, forward strand.
ATCCTAAAATTGAATTAAAATCTATAATTTGATACCAAATCTATTGACATACATTCATAAAATGGTAGTTCAATGAACTTTTGAAAATAAGTCTACAAACGTGATGACATGCCCTCTGACTCCTAGCTACCTGTATAGATAGGGTTAAATGACTCTCACATAATAGTTTGCATACATACCCAAATAGATTAGAGAAATACATTAGATAACTGTTTTGGTCAAACCCATAATTTACATCTTTCTTAATATATATGATGGCACCTCCTTAAATCTTACATCTAGGGTAAGATAATTCATTTGAGCACACATGACAGAGAAAAGCAAGCAGGGTAACAGAAAACAAAATTAACCTATCAAAGTCAATCTTTTTTCTTATCAAATAACTTCAACAAGATCACCATCCTAATTAAGATGCACACATCCTTATTCATACATACATATATTAACAAGTTCAAACTAAAACACAAAGCACACCAACATGAAAACTATTCCACAAATTTTTAACTGAAAGAAAAATAATTTATCTAGTGTATATAATAACCAATGCTTCACATTTCATTCATTGAGATCAGTCTCTCTCATCATAATTACTAAAATCTGATTTTCCTAAGAATCATGGTTCAACATAAACTTATCCAGGTCTGTTCTACATAAACATATGAAAGGTAATAATGAAATGTCAATTATTACCAAATGCTCTTGAACAACATACATGTACAACTAACCATGTCCTCCACAGTACCCAAAACAGTTTTTAATAGCATCCGTTAAAGAAATTTCTTACATATCCTGAGTGAGAAAGCAAATTCAGTCGAACCTAAAGAAGCCAAGGAATCCAATAACAAGAAATCAAAGGATAGTGAATTATTATAAATTTAAGGAAAGGCTTGAATTTTTGCAAAAATATATGGCTATTGAAATTTTGGCATATTATTCATTTCCTGAATATGTGAGATACACGTAAGTGGTTAGTGTCAATGGATGTTACGTATATACAAGACCTGAAGAAAACTTGGAGACCAATTAATTGAAAATACATGAAAAAAAAAATTTTTACATAAGCAATTTTCATATGTAATTAAGATTACTGTTTCATCTTGAATTTGTACATAATCCAGCAAAAATTATCAAAAACATTTGCTCAGGAATAAGTTTCCTTCCATTTTTTTCCTTTTGAAGCTGCTTGAAAAACATGACAATGATCAAGCTCCTTACTAGTTATATCTGATGTTTACTTGCCCTGACATTAAAATTACAAAGATACATGTATAGTAGTTACAAGATACACCTAAATTTAAGTGTAAATAAAAAACTTGATTTTTACAAATCTGGTGATTGGAATGGCCAAATTCAACTCAATTTTAAAATGAACTAATTTTATTCACTTACCTTATGATCACTTGGGTAATTTTGTATAAAACTGATTGTACAACTTGATATTTCTATCAACCATCCAAAGGATGACCCAAATACACCATTGAGACTTCTGTGTTTCCATATACTGCAGAAATAGCTGGGTAGAGCTTCTTGTCAGGAAGTCCACGAAATGCAACACCAAGGAACTCATAATTACGTTCAAATGCTAGAGTATTGTCTTCACAGTCTAAAATAACTCGAATTCTCTCACCTTTCTAATGCAATACAAAATGAAAAATCATAAGTGTCATATGAACAGAAACATGCACATATGTAACATAATATTGAGATGCAAAGGTATTTTTTAGTTTTGTGGGTAACAATGCATACACTTCATTATTAATAAAATATTTTAAAGAACACATAACTTCACTGAACCAGAAGGACTTTCATGGCGAAGTGACCAGAACAAATATAAGAAATGTCACTTTTGTACAAGAAGAAAAACCTCATTCCTGATATAATGTTTAAATACATACAAGACTATTAAAAATTGTTAATTTAAAAAAGAGGAATAGAAAATACAAAAATAAGATAGGTAGCTTAAAGTGAAAATGCAATCACAAAACAAAGTAAACAAACAAGCTTAAGGTTTGAGATATAGAGTTGACATTATTTCATGAAGCTACAAGTCCCTATTTTGACTATTCTAAATATTAGAGCTTTTAGACATGGAGTAAAAATAGGGATTTGTAGCTTGAGAAACTAACGTCAACATGATGTCTAAAACCCTAAGTTTGTTTGTTTCCTTTTTTTGCAATTGCATTTTCACTAAAAAATTACCTAAACTGTTTCTGTATTTCTTTAAGATCTCTATTCCTCCTCTTTAAATTAACGAATTTTAATAATCTTGTTTTTGTTGTTTTATTTATGTCCATCATTGACATAAATCTGTATAATATCATTAGTGTCCTGTAAAGTTTAGTTTAATGAAATACATAGTTGGTTTATGAGGCTCTTTTGAGAAGCAATGACAACATTTGGATTGGCTTCATGCAGACTGGATGGCTATTGCTCCTGGTATCATTGCTACAATGTTATCATTGATAGTGGTACTGCATGTATGATCACTATGATTAGGCCTCAAATCCCTGGTGCCAGATCGCCACACCGACTAAAAATTTCATCATGCCGCTTTGTATTTTCTCCCATTTTATTCATGCATAGGGCTGTGCAAAATAGCTCTCAAATCTAGAAAAGTTCCGGACTCTTGGAAGTCCGGAACTATTTTTGCATTCTTTGAGTCCTAAATTGAATTTTTTTTCTTGGATTTTAATGGTGAATTTAGCACTTCATGTTTTTTTCAGGAATGAAGTGCTGTGGTTGCACAACACGTTATTAATTTCATGCCATTCTTTTTCTCAATTCAACCAATCAGAATATGTGTTCAGACTCAGATGGGATCAAAACTATCAAGTGGTTGTTGACATCATGAAATCGTCAGCATGTG
>NW_013666780.1:182072-189984 GCF_000517525.1 Limulus polyphemus
CACTACTGCAGACGTTAACCACTCAACACATTATTGTGGAAATTTTGGGATGTCTGTTCTAAGAGAATGACCATACATCATGTCAACAGGGAGTAGGATTTTCCACCCAAACATGAGCAATTTTAGCAAATAACCTATAGACCTGTGTTTAGTTACCATGTATGGCATCATAACAAACAGTAATTGTTAATCCAAGTCAGTTCATCAGCAGTTAACAAATTTATGAAGCATAAGTTTGACAGTTTGTATCACTCATTTTGCTAATTCCATCAGATTGGGGGTGATAAGGCAAAGTGCATGACTTCACCATATCCAACACTTTAATAAACCCAAAGGAACATTGTCTTCTGAAATTTGTTCCCTGATTCATGTGGATCTCTTCTGGTGTTTAGGACCTGGCTATCCAATACTCCACCAACACATTCTCTATGAATTGAGCAGAAGTACTGACCAATGAACAAGCCTCAGCCCACTTCATGGAACAGTCAGTGGCAAGGCAAGGAGTATGTACTAATGATCTTATTCAGGCTCTGGAAATGGACTAGAAATATCCAAAGCTATCCTCTAAGAGGAGATCCAACAATTCTGTGCTGGAGTTTACACTGTCTCTAGGTAGCACACATAATATGATGTTTACATCAGTGCCAAACATCTGAATATGAATGTAGCCAGTATAACTGCTGTTGAATATTAGCACAAGTGTGGGTAATACCCTGGTGTCCTCCAGTCTTTGTGGTATGCAAAATTTGGATAATTTATTGCCTCAGAGTTTTAAAGACCACTAGCTGCATTATAATTTGAGAACCATGATTGATAAAGACAGTACAGCACACCTTCTACACTCATAATTGACCGTACAAGTGCTACAGGTTACATGTGTCCATATTACATTCCTTTTCTTGTGCAGGGCAAGTTATATTTTGCTGTACAACAAGACATACCAATGCAAGATCTGGGTCTTTCAGTTACTATTCACAGACTTTTTAAAATGTTAATTATGGCATCCATCCACCACTGAAATATCTCACTGCATATCTTGATTTTTCTATGGTGGAAATGGTTTCAAGTCCCACATGGTGTCCATAATCAGGATATTCCATGCTGCTAGACAATCTGTCCCATATTTCCTTACCATCATTCCTTCCAGAGTTTTAATTTCATTAACCATTGCAGCAAAGCACAGTCCACCTAGATGGTGAACTTCTTAACATACAAGTAGTGTTTATAGTATTTTACAAAGACTATAAGTGCAAACAGTTATTTTATCATATAATATCTGTATTCAGGAGCCATGAGCATAAGAATAGCTAATGCAATTACACATACTATTTCATTTTGCAACTGTGATAACACTACCCCAGTTCCATTATCACTGATAATTTTGTCCAATAGGAACTTACTGCTTAGCATGAATATGCCAGCAGTGGACACTCCACTCAAGCAAGCTTTAGGAATCAGAATGCTTATTCAGATTCCTTGCTTCATCCAATGTGCATCTAAATTTTAGTGAAAGCAGACAAGAGTGATGCTATCTTTCAGAAATTGGCCACAAACTATCAGTAATATGATGCAAAACCAGGGTAATTGAAGACTTCTCATTTGGTCACAGATTGAGACCTGTCTCTCACTACTGCTACAATAGCAGGGTCTGTAGAAATTTCATTTATACCTACAATATGACTGAGAAATTCCACTTGTGCATGCATGAGTGCATGTTTTGCTGGTTTCATTTTCAAACCTACTTTCTTTATCAAGTGAAATACCATTCTCAGATTTTCAGCTGCAGACTTACACATGCAACCAAATACCAAATGTAGATCATGTATCTTTCCTATTGTATATCCTTTAGTGTAAGTTCTATTAGTCTCTTGAAAGTGATGAGCATGGTATATAGGCTGAATGTCACAACACAAAACTCATACAAGCCTCCTCTTATGCTAAAAGTAGTCTTAGACCTTCTCTTGTCATTCTGATTGATTTGTCAGTATCCATATGCCAGACCTAAAGTACTGAATTAACAGGCATGATGGTTGCTCGATCAGATATGTGTTGCCTATAGATAACAGTAAATCACCATTGCTTGACCCAGTCAGTGATTTGATTCCACAAAACCATTGGAATATTCAATCAACAAGTCCCTGAGTTGCTTTTTCTATGTTGGGTCCAAATTGTTTGCATAATCTTTAACCAATGATCTCAGATGTGTTGGCAGACTATCTCTCTCGGTATGTCTGCCAAAGACTCTTGCATGCCACTAGCCTTGATGCAACTGCTGTCTAATTTCACATGATTTCTAGTGAATTATGCCACTGCAAGATGACAACATCATGCGACAAAAGCCCTCCACCAATAGGAGGGTGACAATCTCCATGCACTCTAACTCCTTTTATGCATTTGCACTCACGAATCTTCATTCTTTGATGAAGCAAGTAAGAAAATATGCACTAGAATAAAAAGTGGATGGGTGATAATGTGTGCGGAGGTGAGTATTTATCAGAAATACATTTTCAGGTAAGGCAAAAGACAATATCTCACCTCCACATACGAATCAGCTAGAATCCTACATTGATATAGTGGAGGGACCAGTGCAAAATTTGCATCACAGGGATGGGCTGAATTGGTACATGGCCATCAGAGTAATGCACACATGTTGTCAGACAGCCAATACACTATTGACAAGTATCCATGATCACCTCAACCCTACTGTCAGACTCTGCCAAATAAACATTAAATAACATAAACGGTCTGCTCGTTATTATACATATATGCATGCAGTAGATTATGAGGCTCCATATACAGACTACATTAAAATGACTGGGTGTCAATGATTATATAGCTTCTGTTATTTGCTAGATAGTCATATAAACTTAAAAACTACAATGCCCAATGATGTGTTTAGTAAAAATGCCCAGGATTTATTACCATACTCACAGCCATAGTTGCTGTAGGCTGGTGGAACAATATCAAATAATAATAAAGATGAACAAATGGGTGATTCTATTATGAACCATTACCATGGTTCATGATACAGGAACCTTAAAAACAATAGCAAAAACACTGAGTGTGTTTTAGAATTCATTCCATGTTAACTCAACCACCGAGTCTTTTACTTTCTAAAAAAAACTGTTACAATCCACAAACTCAATTTTCACAGGCCTGCAATGGTTTTATTGTCTTGAAATTTTTACATGTTCTACAGTAATTCTTGTATACTGAATCCAAAAATTATATCCATTTTTTTTTATCCATCACATGCACATTTTTCACAAAATTTCATATGTACTTTTACATAAGTGAATCATTTTTATTGAAATTGGGTCACATTTTGTTATGCTTAAAATGTTGACAACCACTGGCTATAGACTTCTCTATACCAATCATGAAGTGAGAGTCTTATTGATCATTCTAGAATCCATGAGAAACACACCGCTAGTATATAAATGGTTAACAGGCCACATGACGTATCATTTCTAGATAGTATTTGTTTGTGCATCCACTCTATCTACAGCTGTGAGAAGGACTGGCTGTAATGGAGAGCTATGGGTCCATTATGGCTAAAAAAAGTAGTGCTGTGTTTACAGCTTGTCTTTCATCTCCATCTAGCATTTTCTCATCTGGATCATTGAAGACAGTTAAATAAGTATTTTCAGCTTTATCCTCTTCACCAGGTGGATTGACATGATATAAGGTGTCATCCTTATCTTACTCTAACTCATAAGTTTCAACCTTTGACTCATGGCTGAGCTAGTGTACCAGAGGTTTGTCTATAATGTCCAGATGCAGCTTATCATCATGTTCTATCTTAACTCATACATCACTGGACACATCTACTGAAGTGTGAGGTAAGGCACTGTTTGACTGAATCCAAGTTACTTTTGTGTCATTGTAATGTACCAAATCTAAACCCAATCTCTAAGATGGTACAACTATTTGTTTACTTGTCATAGTTCTTTTGATGTTTGGTAGCCTTTCTTAGCTGCTGTTGCGCAAACTTGTGTACATAAACTTAAACCACTGTATGAGAAATATGCCCATGCAGCTTGTTGGCATGTTCTACATGCTTTTGCATGCCTCCCAACCACAGTAATTCATATGTCAATAGACCAATTTGTCAGAGCATGAAAAAGGGCCTGTCCAGAGATAGCAGAGCTATTTACATGCCACTGGCACTTACCAAAGTTACAGCCCATCTCCATGCTGGCACATTCATTTATTAACTGGCTTGCCATATGACCTCTTGTATTATACAGTGGGTTCCCTTGCTGTTGACTTGAAAATTCATGTGTGTCACAATCAGTGAGGATTCTCCATGGTCTACCACTATAGTGGCTAGGAACTGGTAAGTGGTAAGAGTCTCCTGGAACCCCATCAGTCTTTCAGTCCAGAAATATCTTTTACTTGAGACATTGTACTGGGTGACTGTAAAACCCTATTTCTAAAATGAAAAAAGTGCATGCCAAAAAAGTAAGCAAAAACATCTCGCTGGTGCTAATTTCTTCCATGATAGTCCATGGAATAGGTACAGTTTGGACTGGACAATAAGTTGAATATATATATATATATGTATACATATAAGGATACCTCAAGTAGTCTTGTGAAACACCTTATTTACCAGTGGGCACAAGTAGAGCCAGGGCAAATGATATGAGTACTCTCTGTTATCCTGGCTCAATGTAAATTGCACGAAAGTATACCTGGAAGGCAACACTAGCCACCTAGTGGGATCCTATGTAATGAAAGAGAGGCTCAGAAAGAAAAATAGTATGTCTTCTTCTCAAAGATGGTGAGGTAATTGAAAAGTGGCAACCTGTAGAATCCAAGTGTACAGAAGGAGATAAATGTGTGGAGAGAGTCCATATGCCTGCATGTAGGATCTCATCCAAGGACCATCAAAAAAGAGATGAAAGAGAATGAAAAAGATAATAAATTGAATGCAAAGAAAAGAGAAATAGTCTGTGAGCATCCACATACTGAGATGAACATGTCAATGGAGGATTTGATGGACTTATCCTGTAAGGGGAGATGAAAAGAAATCCATGGAAAAAGAGGGGTCATATGAGAGGGACAGAAGGTGAGGATACCTAAAGGAAGAGGTCCATGATAAGGCATACTAAACATCCCAACAGGATAAAAAAGTCAAGTCAGGTGAGAATTGTCCAAGAGGCAAAAGACAGAAGTAAGGGAGATAGAAGAGAAGTATGGTGTAACTCCAAAGTGGTTAAAGTATGAGGAAGAAAGGGTCAGTCTGGAAGAGGAAAAAGTAAATGCAGTAAAAAAGGGTGTGAGAAACATCTAAATAATCAGTGGTAATCATAGGAGAGAAGTAGAAGGAAACAAGTCAGAAGAGAAAGACAATACAAAAGCAAAACCTCCTTAAGATCTTAGTCAGACAAAGGAATTGAGTGAAAATGAATTAGGTGAATCAAGAAGTGAAACAGAATAGAGAGGACAGAGGAAGAAACATCTCTTGGTATCAGGAAAGGAGAAAGGTCATGGACAGGGCCACCCAACAGCTAAGAAAGGGTAGACCAAGTATCCATCAATGAAAAGCTGGGTAAGAAATGCAGAAAGGTGGTGCACAGAATACCACCATGAGAAATAAAGTGGTGGAAGGACCAATGACAAGACCTGCCACATATGGTGACAGAAAAATACAGTGGAAGAATTACAATATTGTGATGAGAATAATGCCACATTAGTGGAAAGTTCAACCCAACATGCAACAGATCTCGCAATTTCCATGTGTGAGGGTGGAAGAAGGACATCCCTCAATGAAGAAGGGAAGTGTGAGAGTAAGAAGCAAGAGAAAGAGGGGATAATGGGAAGAGGGTGTCCGAATATCACGTGAACCAAGGCTAAGGCAGTCAATGAGGTGCCAACAATAGGGCCCAAAAAGAAGAGTAGTTTGTAAATCCATGGCCCAGAAAGAGAAGATGAATAGGCAAGTATGTATAGAAAAAGAGGTAAGATTAGGACTAGCTAAGAAATCGACAGCCAGAGCCTAGGAATAAGGAATAAATGACCATAAGAGAGGAAGCACGAAGCTGAGGAGGGTGGTAAAATCACCCAAGATGGATGTGTCCTTCCAAGGGTAAACCCCATGGAAGATCTGTGGGTGTAGAGGCTATTGTTTGGACAGAATATGGACTGGCCAAGAAAGGCTATCTGCCATCAAGATTCAAGCTCTGAAAAAGGATGTGAATGAGCTCAGAAGTGTATGGTTAATGCCTGTTACTAAAAGGCCCTAGAACAGGAGTCACAAGGATGGTTGGAGCACAAAAAGACTTTGGAATATGCTGAGTGGAACATGACCAAGTGAATCATCAGTAGGAGCAGAAATGGAAGCATGTCCCACACAGAGTAAGAAGATCAAGTGACATGGAATGAACTTTTGATTCACCAAATTTGAATCAAATTTGAAATATTACATAAAGACAACAATTAATAGCCTTATGCCTTAAAGTTTGACTTCTGTAATGGAAGATGTCATCCTTAGAGCACGCCAGTGTGTGGCATTTCATGGTGGACAACTACCAGGCATTGTGTTATATATTTAATGGTTACAAGAATACTTATTGAGCTACAGTTTCATAAATAATAAACACAAATTATATCAACAAATTTTTTTGTTGGTGATTGCAGTTTAACTCTTTCAGCACAGGCTTGGTCCCTGAGACTGACCTCGTAACTATGCTTGTTTCAGTTTTCATGCTATAAATTTTAAATTATTAAGCAAATTTTAACAAACTTTGACAGATTATGAGTAAACATTACAAAGCTTTCATATGGAAAATATAATTTTTTTATTAAGTCTTAATGTTTGTAAAGCAATGTTTTTCTCATGTCTTCTTTTTCTTTTTGCATGTTGCCTATCTATCATGCAAAGTAATATTCATTTTAAGATTAAAAATACATTTATGCATCAGAAAATTTTGAAATTTCACATGCAAAATCTTTATAATGTCCAGATAGTTATTAAATGTTTCTTAAGAAAAAACTTCATATTTTATCTGTTATTTTCAGTAATTAATCTCTGTATGGGTTCGGTAGATTTGACCGATCTCACAACCACCATAAAAAGTTAGGAAATGAATATAAATTATGTCTCTTTCATTCTAGAATGTACACAGATTATAACACAAAAAATAGCTTAAATCTCATAACATTATACATTTATATATATTATTTTTAATATATAGACCTTTCAGCTGTGCCTGGCTAACAATACAGAAGTTACAATGACGCAGATCACGTGCACTCATGTTACCTTATCAAATAACATAAAACTGACCTTTGGTCTGTACAAAGTAACTTGTCTAGGCTGTGCTTTAGTAGACTAGTATTTTGTAAAATACAGTCACATTTCAATTGTTATACATTATATATGTATATAGATTATGGCTATTTTGAAATAAGTTCTTAAACTTATATTCTTAAAACATAGAACAGTAACTAGAGTTCTTCTAGTGACGACCTTTATACTCGGTTACTAAGCCTTTATAAACTTTGCATGTGGAGGATATGAAACAAAATATTTTATTTAAATTTTATATATACATTTGAATAACTAAAAAATCATAAATTACAACATTAATACCATAGAATTCCACTATAATTTATCAAGCTTAGTAACTATGATGTATTTTAGTCTAAAAAATATGAAATTTCGAGCAGCCTAAAGACACCCTACCTTGTTGAAATATTGGTTCAAAAGAAATAATTGGCACCAAGCCCATTAATATGGCTGAGAAAGCCACTAGAGAAACATTCTGAGCTTACAATTGGTTATTCATGTCATATATAGAATTGTATATAAGGGAGGATTTCGAAAAATTGAAAGAGGTGGGCAGGGTTCCACTGTGTTTGATTTATTACATGAGCAATATCTTAGCAAATTGAAAAGATAAGAGGC
>NW_013666780.1:190104-198781 GCF_000517525.1 Limulus polyphemus
AAAGTTTGAATACGAGTCAACAAATGAGATGACATGGCCTTTCACCTGTGACCCATCTCGAAAGTGTTAAATCCCTACACTTCTTTTGGCTGACCCTGAACATAGAAATACAGAGTAAAATTGAAGCAGATCACTGGTTCACTCTGTAAAGCAACAGTAAGACTTTATTTGGAGTATTGTGTTCAGTTTTGGTCATCTTATGTTGTAGAAAGTTCAGAGAAGACCTACATGTACCTGAATAATTCTAGTTTTGGAGATATTATAAGAACAGACAAACATTCTGCCAAGCTTTTTCTGAAGAACACAAGGAATTGGGGAGAGAACATGATTGAGACTCCTAAGTTGTTAGAGGCTTGGAATTCATAAATCTAGATGATGTTTTCATAAAAACCTCTGCAGGCAGAAAGACCAGAGGATGAAAGTAGCAGCCTCTACCACTCTATGGCAATTACTTCCATATATTTATTTTTCTATTGAAAAAATAAAATTAACCGAAGATATATTTAGCTTTTCTAAGTAATGACTGATCTTTATTTTTTTCATTATAATAGTAATAAGTTACAAAACATAAAAGTGTTCAGACTTCCAGCCTTCTTCAACAGATAGAAAATTAGTCACTGAAGCTATCTCTGATCTCTCAAATACTTGTTAACCCTTTTTTTAAATTCCTGTAATTTTGCAGTCTCTACCAATCCAGATACCAATTTATTTTACAGATCTACTACCTTAATAGAAACATAAAATTGCTTTAATTGGATATGTCTGACTTTTCCACATCCTACATTTATGACCTCTTGTCCTACTGCCCTCAGAATTCAACATGAAAAAGTCTGATGTTCTCAGTCTTACAAATTTCCTTAATTATTTTGAATACTTTCTAAGCTAAGGAAATCAAAACTGCAAATTTAGTAGTTTAGAGATGGTGTTGATATACTGTTTGGTCCACTACTGCTAACACTTATTATTATTTTTAAGCTTGTGTAATAATTTAAAGATTTATTTTCTTTGATAAAATATTACACAGATTAATATAATATTCCTTTCACACGTTGACTGCTGACTAGGAGTATACTTGTGGTACCAGGTAGAACAGATTCAGCCACTATGAGAATACTCGTAGAAAAGATTATGCTATTGTAAACTGAATAATGCTGGCATCCCAGATAATGCAACAATCTGCTGGCAGTTTAGGAAACATGAATCTATGTTATAATCATGATCAAATATGTATTATATCATTATTTGTGCTATTGAAATTCACTAATATGCACAAACACGATATCTCCACAAAGCTCACTTCAACACAACTAAGACTAAAGAAGAGATGGTTACAAGATGAAAATAAATGATTAAAACTGAAGCAAAGTTATTCTACATGATCCATGACATTTGATCAGGTCTGAATCAATAAGCAGTTGATAGTCAATGAACATTTTCAAAATATATTATTTTATTCTTTCAATGTTACATGAACTAATAAGTTCTCACATCACAACTAAATGACAAAAAAAATAATGTCTAGTAAATGATTACAAATGTCTCTTTGTCTTCTTGTTTATCTGTCCATTATTGAGGCACATGGTATTGCTTGAAACAATTTTCTACACAGAGGGCTGGTTTTTCAGGGCAAACATCACACACGTAGCAGCTTTCTCATCTCCTTCCAGCCTTTGTGCAGACAAAATATGGTTTGATTGTCTTCCCTTTCTTTTCTGTGGGTGGCGAACATATGAGATAGTGAAACGATTAATCTTGTGGAATTGGAGTTGCATGTCAACCCTGGCCTTTAAGATCCACCATGGTATTTACTATCAGATGAATTGTTACCTGTTCATGAAACTTCAAGTTTCATTTGCTCTCCCTTATTTTTCTTGTACAGAATATGGACATTCAGAATAAATATTTCGATGGTGTGAATGGCAATCTTCTTATACCATTATACAGTTTTTTTGTAGAGCTGAGTAATGCGATAACATTTGGTCATATCTGTCTATCCCTGACATGCCATTGTTGTAACCATGGACAATATTGGAATATTTCGATTTGTTACATCAACTATCTCCACTCTGTGCATATTGTTAATTGTGAGCATGTCCCATTTCTCCATCCTATTACAAACCACCACTGATTCTGACCACTTCCATTCATGTTCCCTCTTCAATTTTTTTCCTGACCAAATCCATTGGTGTTCTACATAAATAGGTTGATTGCTCAGTCAGTTTTTTCACCAGACCCACAAAATTGTAATAATTATCTGTGTATAAAACATGACCTTTGTCCAGGTTATCAGCTATCAGGTCAAGTATCTTCTTCAAGAGAAGCTCCAGAGTATACACAAATTTTCAGCACCAGATTCATATGGTTCATAGAGTTTGATTACATATTTGTAGCACTTACTTTTGATATATTGTCGAAACAAGAGCCTACCACACCAAAGTACCATGGACTCATTGATGCACAAATCTTTTCCTGGATGGTAAATGTGGACCATATCATTATTGAAGTGATCTAGGAGGGGTCGAATCTTATAAAACAATCATCTTGGGGATGGGAATTGTCTACAAAATGCCAAAAACGTAAGATCATATGAAAGCGGTTGTGGCTCATAACACCATTGTAAAATGATGTCTTGAACAGAATATCAATACTCCAAGGTAGGCAGGCTGTTTGGACTCATGTGAATCAACAAGGCTAGAAACTTTTTCATTTCTGTTGCATCAGTGTCCTTCCAGTATTTTAGTTGTGATTCTCTTCACAATGGTTGCTGTTTGGTTATTTTGGTTTGTTTCTGTGACCAGGAATAGGTCAAAATAATCACTAGGTGAACCATCTTATAACTGAATTCTAGGACCGGAGTTTTCATTGAAAGTAAAACTACGTGAATCTTGTGCAACATTTGACCAATTTTGCAATGAAACTGTAGGGTTCACATTTCCAACTGTTCTGCCTGGTGCTGGATCAGTGGCTGCTCTTCCATCACAAACTGGTCTAGCAGACCCACATCCATCACCTGTTGTCCTTACTCCATGACCGTGTGATCATCTGGTGCAGACCCCACAAACTCTAGGTCTTCAAAATACCGCTGGTACTCCATTGTCATCACTTGATGAATACGAGTTTGATGAAACCCTTGGTTTGCCATTATCACTGGACTGGTTATCACTCCTATCTTCAGTTGTCATTTTGAAAATCACTGTCATCTGAGGGCATTTCTGCAGTCCCTTCATCAGACTCCATGTCTTGATCATAATTGTCATCATTATCAGTTTCTTTTAGAAGCTTTGCAACTTGATCTGCATTCATGTGCCATTTTGAAAGGTAATAACAGTAGCAACAAAAAACACATAGTACACAGCACACAATTGCCAATTGCAGAAACTTAGTACCAAAGTCAATTCAGCACTAAAAATGTACCTGGCATATATAATTGAAAATCTTGTTATGCCACCAGCTACAAGTTTTTCATAACATGGTAATTCCCCACCATTGTATTGGAAATGAAGTTATAATTACTCATAAAAGGGTAAAATTTAAAAATAAAGCATATGCATGTCTGACGTGGCAAGCAGGATGGATGTATACTACAAGCGTTGGCAGTCAACGTGTTAAAGACTTAATTCACAAAGTTTTCCTATTTACAAAAACAGCCCTTAATGACTAAAAGTATAACACAAAGTTTACAATAAGGCCACTTTCATTTTTATCTTAATATACTTAGCAGGATTACCTCATAAGGATTTCTTTAAATACATTAATGGTAAGTAAAACATTAAGATAAGAGTAGGGCCTTTGAAGAATGATAAATGAAGGCTTGTTTCTAATGATTATGAGATGGCTGGGTTATTAAATTCTTCTCTTCCTTTTCTTTTAGTTTCCTACTTGAATAACCGTGGTAACTGTAGAAGGTCATAAAAATTGTCCAAGTACTTATAGGTCCATCACTATTATATTAGTGGTGGGAAAATTTCAAAAGCCTGATAAAAGTTGCTTTGCAAAGTCATTTAAGAATGTTTAAAATTCTGTTGGAGAATCAATGTTGCTTTGCTTAAGGAATCTCTTGCCTTACTTATCTTTTGCCATTTTTTTGAAGAGACTACTGTTTATATCGGTCATAATAAAAGTTTGGATTTGGTCTGGATATTCAAAAAGCATTTAACAATGTACCACATAGAAGACTTGTAAAAACATTATCTATATAAGTGTGAGGAACAGACTGGCTCATAGGATAGAAAAGTAGATAGATTAATGTCACAATTGGAGTACCTCAGAACCTTTGATCTTTTTGATTTACATCAATAACATATATGAAAGAATTGCTAATAAGTTATTTAAGGTTGCTTATAATATTAAGGTCTTGGTTGTTGTTGATTGTGAAGAGGATGCTGTTGTTTTACAAAAGGATTTAGATTATTTGGCAAGTTGGGTGCATAAATGGCAGATGACTTTAAATTATAATAAATGCAAAGTAATGCATGTGGGTTATCATAATTTAAATTATAAATATAATTTTGATGGGAATAACCTTAGCGATATTATGGAAGAAATGGATTTTGGTATTCTGGTTGATCAGTCTCTTAATCCATCCAAGCAGTTTTTTGTTGCTAGTCAGATAGCATACTGGATTTTAGGTTGTATCTACAAAAATATTGAATATAAGTCTAAAGAAAATATAATTTCATTGTAAAAGTCACTAGTTAGGCCTCACTTAGAGTATTTTTTCCAGTCTTTGGCTCCTTACCTTAGAAAGGACCATTAATTGTTGGAAATAATTCAGAAAAAGGCTACCAGTATAATACTTGAGATAAAAGGGTTATAAGAGGTCAAGTTATTTCTGAAAATGTTTTCTCTTGAAGAAAAGATGAGTTAGAATGGATCTGATTGTGGTTTTCACTATTACGGGAAGCTGATAGTGTTGATGCATCATTGTTTTTTCTTTCATAATTAATGATTAAAATGGTATAACTATGGGGTACAATTATAAATTTTATAAATACAGGCATCATCTTCAGTTAAGACAGTTTTATTTTTCTAATAGAATGGTTGCATTTGAAATGGGCTGCCTTCAGATGTAGTGGATTCAGTAAATTTAATGGTAGGCTTGATAAATATTTAGGTAAAGGTTGGCTACGAGTTATTTTTTATTTAATGCTTAGTTTAGTTGATGAGCAGCCTAAATGGGCTAGCAGGTCCCTTTGTTATCTTTAAAGATAAACTTTATGTTATAATTTCATTAATTGTCATACACCTCAGACAATGGCTTTATCATTTACAGAATGCTACATTTCAGAAACCACTTTAAAATTCCTGAAAAAGTGTCCCTTATGTATTTTGTTACATACTGCAACCATTAAGTTGATTCATAAGTGTTCAGTCTATTCACCATTGTTATAATATACAAAATGCACACATGAAAATTGAAATGTTGAAACATGCAACTCACTTCATACTTTGGAGCATTATTCAGTTGTGGATAATTTCCTTGACTATCTCCATTGTGAAGTAAATGATTATCTACAAGATTCCACCCCCAGCTTTCTGAATTTGACCCTAACAATGCAACATAGCCTGTACACTGCACAGGGGCCTTTTTTGTTGCAATTCCTATAACAGCAACAGTTCCTAATGGTCCTTCCCACCAAACTTCCCAACAGTGACGACCTGTTCTGAAACCTATTTTCCCCTTGGCAGCATCAGTACTCTGAGCAACAGGATTTCTATGTAAAGTAAAGCCATTAGGTTTAATATATATATTTCTAGAGCACTCATTGGGATCCCAAGCATGAAAGAAAGCACGAAGTTTTGCTTTATATGTCGGAGCACTCGAAAGTAAATCCGATTTCAATGCTTCTTCTGCAAGTTTTCGTATACAGTGCATCCTCCACACATCATTGTTTTCGTCAGTTAAAAGTTTATACCAGTGTTTACACACTAATGAAGAACTCCTTAGATCAGTTAAATCTAAGAAACTAAATATTGTTTCCAATACACTGTGAGACAGATGAGCCCACTTGGCCGCAGCCATTATAATTCAAAAAACTCAATTCACATCTCGTGAAATCTCGCCTTAAATGTTACCTTTATTTTGAGTTGCTTAACTTTAATGTATTAACACAATTACGACGAATAGTGAGAGTTTACGTGAGTGATATGGCAATATTTAGTGAAATCAACGTTAGATGGCCTTGTGTAATCTTAAGTTTGTGACAACATTATATTCAGCAGTATTTGTGCTTCGTCGTTATTTGATTAGAAAATATAAGACTAAGACCGTGAAAGCATGGACAGAAATTTTTATACGTAACGTGACACTCAAAAGGTTTTGCATGAGAAAGTTTCAAAGTAAACATGGAATGCCTTATCTTCAAAAGGATTCACAAGATTGTGAGGGTAAGATTATGACTTGTACTTTTAGTAAGTCCCCGTTATAAATATGTGTTTGTGGCGTAGGCCTAACGAACTTTGAAATGTAAAAAGCTTTGAATAAGGAAAAACGATTTGTAAACTGTAGTTTATATATAAGAACAAAAAGATTTTATAAGGTTAGCACTTTGTTTTTGTTTAGAATCAGGTATTAGTGAATGATACTTCATACTAATATTTATAGTGGAACATTGATGTTCTTGTAAGTTGTAATGCTGAGTGTCTGTAAAGTGTAAACTAAGTATCACTACCACCCACTATCAGGAAAGCCGTTTTTCTTTGGAGATTCTATAAGAATTGCTTTTATATAATCGATGTCCTGATTGATATCTAAAAGGTAGAGCATATTTTGCAGGTTTTTTTTAAAGTACACTGTACAGTGCATGTAGACAAGATTTGCAATTAATGAATTATGAAAACTAAACTTAAAGTTAACTTAAACTGTCAAATGATGTGAATAGCTTGTAATTTTGTATGTTGTTTTTGTAGTCAAATAAAAGTGTTGTTATGATAGTATAACATTTATTTTTAAGTAGGGGGTTTTGTTGATTTTTAACTAGTGACAATAACAAAAAAAATTTACAACCAGTGGATTCCATAGTCAAAAACTAATAGACATACAATCTGAATTATGTATTTAATAATTAATATTAATACAATTAATAATCAAACCTGTCAAGGCAAGATACGATATATCCCTAATAAAGTAACTTCAATTTATATTATATTGATAAATAAAGTGAAAACTACCAACAACCAAATGTTCAAAATCAAGTATGAACTTGCATATTTACCTATCATCTCTCCCCCTTGAGGTGGATTCTCGTATGTGGTGAAGGGACCTCCCAAGGAAGGTTCTGTATTTTCAGTTTATCTTCTCTGAGGTCTGAACGGTGTTTGCCATGTGTGGTGACCCATGAAGGGGAGGAGAGGATCCTGGTGGTTGAGTGGTGTTTGGGGCACTGCAACTCATCACTTTGGCCTTGAATTCTTGTAGAGGGATGGCCTTGGGGTGCCCCCCCCCCCCCATGGTCAGTAGGCTGGTCTTATTGGGCTAGAGTCAACTGAGTACCAGTGTTGGGCATTCTCAGTGGGTGTTGTGGACATTGTGTCTGATGCTGGTGTTTGGGTATAGTGCTCATGAAGCAGTGGCATTGCTGCAGTGTTCTTGTTTGGCATTGTAGTGCATCCCCTCATAAAACTGTATGATGGGTGGGTCACTGGGCACTGA
Source organism: Limulus polyphemus (assembly GCF_000517525.1). Taxonomy (NCBI): domain Eukaryota; kingdom Metazoa; phylum Arthropoda; class Merostomata; order Xiphosura; family Limulidae; genus Limulus; species Limulus polyphemus. The sequence goes on from NW_013666780.1 coordinate 197,756, forward strand.
ACCATTCTCCTTTTATTATGGATCCCCTAAATTCTCAAAAGAAATAAAATAGTAAAAACTCAGCTTATTGGTAAATGACCATGCCTTGAAAACTCTGATCTTCAGTCTTCAACTTATCTTGCTACTGTACCTCATTTTTTGATTTTGCATTTCTTGTCAGAAAAAAACCTGTAGGACAAATGTCTCCCTTTTTTATTCAGAAGGGATTAGAGGGGCTTGCTGGCTCTCCAAAGTATGTCAAGAAGCTACATTCTGAAGACATCTTGGTGGAAACATCTACACAAAAAGATACCGAACTCCTCCTGAATTCTAAGGCCATGGGGAATATACCCATTGAGGTTACTCCCCATGCAACTTTGAATTCCTCACAAGAAGTTATTGTTGAGAGAGATTTGAAGAACATCCCCGAGTCGGAGATCCTCACTGGTTTCTTCTGCCAAGGAGTTTCTACAGTGTGATGTATCTCTACTCGTAAAGATGGAATTATGCTGCCTACTAATGTTCTCATTTTGACATTTACATCTCCATGTCTGCCTGCCTCTGTTAAGGTAGGTTATCTTCATTGTAAGATACAGCCATATATTCCTAACCCTCTCTGGTGTTTTCAGTGTCAGCGGTTTGGTCATTCAAAGGCATTTTGTCATGGTTCTGTGATATGGTTCTTTGTGGTGACAAAGACTGTAACACCTATCGGCACGGGTACCCTTTACTGCGCATGACACAAGGTTTTAGTGTCTTACATTCAAAACTTTATTAAACTACTTTTTGTTTATGTCACACCAATTAGAGTAGCATAAAATCTCAGCTAATAATCTATATTTTAATAATATACAAGTTTTAAGTTCTTAATTCTAAGAGGAAATATATAAAAAATCCTGGATTTCCATTTGTGTAACACACATGACAAATTTTGTCTTAGTGTGTCATCATTCCTATTTTATCCATCACCCCTTAAAAATGTATGAAATTAAACGTAAAATGCTCTCTATAAAACCTTTATTATTCAAACAGACCATAATTTTTATG